>NC_083367.1:3440000-3582500 GCF_030254825.1 Meriones unguiculatus
GGAAAACTGAAAAGTGATATAACCCTATCCCTAACCCTAACCATAAGCCCCTAACCCTAACCCTAACCCTAACACTAACCCTAAGCCCCTAACCCTAACCATAACCCTAACCCTAACCCCTAACCCTAACCCTCACCCTAACCCCAAACCCTAACCCTAACTCTAACCGTAACCCTAACCATATCCCTTACCCAGCCCTAACCTAACCCTAACCCTAACCCTAACCCTAAACCTAACCCTAACTTGTTCCTAACAGGAACAAGTTTCAAATGAAAGAACAAAAAAGAAAATCACTAATTTGTAAACTAAATCACATGTGTGTCGCTCGCTCAATTAGGAATACAGGGAAACCGAAAAGTGTTATCGCGCACTGTATGGCACAGAAACTAATTTCCAAAGAAAGAACAGAAACGCAAAGCACAACTTTGTAAATTAAATGACATACGTGTCACCTGTTCAATTATTATAACAAGAAAACTGAAAAGTGATATAACGCACTGTACAGCAAAGGAACAAATTTCCATCGAAAGAACAGAAACGCAAAGCACAACTTTGTAAATTAAATGACATACGTGTCGCCTGTTCAATTATTATAACAGGAAAACTGAAAAGTGATATATGACATTGTACAGCACAGGAACAAGTTTCAAATGAAAGAACAAAAAAGAAAATCACTAATTTGTAAACTAAATCACATGTGTGTCGCTCGCTCAATTAGGAATACAGGAAAACTGAAAAGTGTTATCTCGCACTGTACGGCACAGAAACAAGTTTCCATTGAAAGAACAAATACACAAAGCAAAACTTTGTAAACTAATTCACATATGTGTCGCCTGTTCAATTATTATAACAGGAAAACTGAAATGTGATATAACCCTAACCCTAACCCTAACCCTAAGCCCCTAACCCTAACCCTAACCCGAACCCTAACCCTAAGCCCCTAACCCTAACCCTAACACTAACCCTAACCCTAACCCCTAACCCTAACCCTAACCCTAACCCCTAACCCTAAGCCCCTAACCCTAACCGCTAACCCTAACCCTAACCCTAACCCCTAACCCTAAACCTAACCCTAACCGTAACCCTAACCATATCCCTTACCCAACCCTAAACTAACCCTAACCCTAACCCTAAACCTAACTCTAAACCTAACCCTAACTTGTTCCTAACAGGAACAAGTTTCCAAGGAAAGAACGTAAATGAAAAGAACTACTTTGTAAAATAAATCACATGTGTGTCGCTCGATCAATTAGGAATACAGGGAAACCGAAGTGTTATCTCGCACTTTATCACACAGAAACAAATTTCCAAAGAAAGAACAGAAAGTCAAAGCCCAACTTTGTAAACTAATTCAAATATGTGTCGCCTGTTCAATTATTATAAAAGGAAAACTGAAAAGTGATATAACCCTATCCCTAACCCTAACCCTAAGCCCCTAACCCTAACCCTAACCCTAACACTAACCCTAAGCCCCTAACCCTAACCCTAACCGTAACCCTAACCCCTAACCCTAACCCTCACCCTAAACGCAAACCCTAACCCTAACCCTAGCTGTAACCCTAACCATATCCCTTACCCAGCCCTAACCTAACCCTAACCCTAACCCTAACCCTAACCCTAAACCTAACCCTAAACCTGACCCTAACTTGTTCCTAACAGGAACAAGTTTCCAAGGAAAGAACGTAAATGAAAAGAACTACTTTTAAACTATATCACATGTGTGTCGCTCGCTCAATTAGGAATACAGGGAAACCGAAAACTGTTATCTCGCACTGTATGGCACAGAAACAAATTTCCAAAGAAAGAACAGAAACGCAAAGCACAACTTTGTAAATTAAATGACATACGTGTCGCCTGTTCAATTATTATAACAAGAAAACTGAAAAGTGATATAACGCACTGTACAGCACAGGAACAAATTTTCATCGAAAGAACAGAAAAGCAAAGCACAACTTTTTAAAGGAATTCACATACTTTTCGCCTGTTCAATTATTATAACAGGAAAACTGAAAAGTGATATAATGCACTTTACAGCACAAGAAGAAGTTTCCATCGAAAGAACAGAAAAGCAAAGCACAACTTTTTAAACGAATTCACATACGTTTCGCCTGTTCAATTATTATAACAGGAAAACTGAAAAGTGATATATGACATTGTACAGCACAGGAACAAGTTTCAAATGAAAGAACAAAAAAGAAAATCATTAATTTGTAAACTAAATCACATGTGTGTCGCTCGCTCAATTAGGAATACAGGGAAACCGAAAAGTGTTATCTCGCACTGTACGGCACAGAAACAAGTTTCCATTGAAAGAACATATACACAAAGCAAAATTTTGTAAACTAATACACATATGTGTCGCCTGTTCAATTATTATAACAGGAAAACAGAAAAGTGATATAACCCTAACCCTAACCCTAAGCCCCTAACCCTAACCCTAAGCCCCTAACCCTAAACCTAACCCTAACCCTAACCCCTAACCCTAAACCTAACCCTAACCCTAACCCTAGCCCCTAACCCTAACCCTAACCCTAACCGTAACCCTAACCATATCCCTTACCCAGCCCTAAACTAACCCTAACCCTAAACCTAAACCTAACCCTAAACTTAACCCTAACTTGTTCCTAACAGGAACAAGTTTCCAAGGAAAGAACGTAAATGAAAAGAACTACTTTGTAAAGTAAATCACATGTGTGTCGCTCGCTCAATTAGGAATACAGGGAAACCGAAGTGTTATCTCGCACTGTATGGCACATAAACAAATTTCCAAAGAAAGAACAGAAACTCAAAGCGCAACTTTGTAAACTAATTCACATATGTGTCGCCTGTTCAATTATTATAAAAGGAAAACTGAAAAGTGATATACCCCTATCCCTAACCCTAACCCTAAGCCCCTAACCCTAACCCTAACACTAACACTAACCCTAAGCCCCTACACCTAACCCTAAACCTAACCCTAACCCCTAACACTAACCCTCACCCTAACCCCAAACCCTAACCCTAACCCTAACCGTAACCCTAACCATATCCCTTACCCAGCCCTAACCTAACCCTAATCCTAACCCTAAACCTAACCCTAACTTGTTCCTAACAGGAACAAGTTTCCAAGGAAAGAACGTAAATGAAAAGAACTACTTTGTAAACTAAATCACATGTGTGTCGCTCGCTCAATTAGGAATACAGGGAAACCGAAAAGTGTTATCTCGCACTGTATGGCACAGAAACAAATTTCCAAAGAAAGAACAGAAACGCAAAGCACAACTTTGTAAATTAAATGACATACGTGTCGCCTGTTCAATTATTATAACAAGAAAACTGAAAAGTGATATAACGCACTGTACAGCACAGGAACAAATTTCCATCGAAAGAACAGAAACGCAAAGCACAACTTTTTAAAGGAATTCACATACTTGTCGCCTGTTCAATTATTATAACAGGAAAACTGAAAAGTGATATATGACATTTTACAGCACAGGAAAAAGTTTCCATCGAAAGAACAGAAAAGCAAAGCAAAATTTTTAAAGGAATTCACATACGTGTCGCCTGTTCAATTATTATAACAGGAAAACTGAAAAGTGATATAACGCACTGTCCAGCACAGGAACAAGTTTCAAATGAAAGAACAAAAAAGAAAATCACTAATTTGTAAACTAAATCACATGTGTGTAGCTCGCTCAATTAGGAATACAGGAAAACTGAAAAGTGTTATCTCACACTGTACGGCACAGAAACAAGTTTCCATTGAAAGAACAGATACACAAAGCAAAACTTTGTAAACTAATTCACATATGTGTCGCCTGTTCAATTATTATAACAGGAAAACTGAAAAGTGATATAACCCTAACCCTAACCCTAACCCTAAGCCCCTAATTGTAACCCTAACCCTAACCGTAACCCTAAGCCCCTAACCCTAACCCTAACCCTAACCCTAACCCTAACCCATAACGCTAACCCTAACCCCTAACCCTAAGTCCCTAATCCTAACCCCTAACCCTAACCCTAACCCTAACCCCTAACCCTAACCGTAACCCTAACCGTAACCCTAAACATATCCCTTACCCAGCCGTAAATTAACCCTAACCCTAACCCTAAACCTAACCCTAAACCTAACCCTAACTTGTTCCTAACAGGAACAAGTTTCCAAGGAAAGAACGTAAATGAAAATAACTACTTTGTAAACTAAATCACATGTGTGTCGCTCGCTCAATTAGGAATACAGGGAAACCGAAAAGTGTTATCTCGCACTGTATGGCACAGAAACAAATTTCCAAAGAAAGAACAGAAAGTCAAAGCACAACTTTGTAAACTAATTCACATATGTGTCGCCTGTTCAATTATTATAAAAGGAAAACTGAAAAGTGATATAACCCAAACCCTAACCCTAACCCTAAGCCCCTAACCCTAACCCTAACCCTAACACTAACCCTAAGCCCTAACCCTAACCCTAACCCTAACCCTAACCCTAACCCCTAACCCTAACCCTAACCCTAACCCCTAACCCTAACCCTAACCCTAACCCTAACTGTAACCCTAACCTTATCCCTTACCTAGCCATAACCTAACCCTAACCCTAACCCTAACACTAAACCTAACCCTAAACCTAACCCTAACTTGTTCCTAACAGGAACAAGTTTCCAAGGAAAGAACGTAAATGAAAAGAACTACTTTGTAAAGTAAATCACATGTGTGTCGCTCGCTCAATTAGGAATACAGGGAAACCGAAAAGTGTTATCTTGCACTGTATGGCACAGAAACAAATTTCCAAAGAAAGAACAGAAACGCAAAGCACAACTTTGTAAATTAAATGACATACGTGTCGCCTGTTCAATTATTATAACAAGAAAACTAAAAAGTGATATAACGCACTGTACAAAACAGGAACAAATTTCCATCGAAAGAACAGAAAAGCAAAGCACAACTTTTTAAAGAAATTCACATACTTGTCGCCTGTTCAATTATTATAACAGGAAAACTGAAAAGTGATATATGACATTGTACAGCAAAGGAACAAGTTTCCATCGAAAGAACAGAAAAGCAAAGCAAAATTTTTAAAGGAATTCACATACGTGTCGCCTGTTCAATTATTATAACAGGAAAACTAAAAAGTGATATAACGCACTGTACAGCACAAGTACAAGTTTCCATCGAAAGAACAGAAAAGCAAAGCACAACTTTTTAAACGAATTCACATACGTTTCGCCTGTTCAATTATTATAACAGGAAAACTGAAAAGTGATATATGACATTGTACAGCACAGGAACAAGTTTCAAATGAAAGAACAATAAAGAAAATCACTAATTTGTAAACTAAATCACATGTGTGTTGCTAGCTCAACTAGGAATACAGGAAAACTGAAAAGTGTTATCTCGCACTGTACGGCACATAAACAAGTTTCCTTTGAAAGAACAGATACACAAAGCAGAACTTTGTAAACTAATACACATATGTGTCGCCTGTTCAATTATTATAAAAGGAAAACTGAAAAGTGATATAACCCTAACCCTAACCCTAACCCTAACCCTAACCCTAAGCCCCTAACCCTAACCCTAACCCTAACCCTAACCCTAACCCCAACCCCTAACCCTAACCCTAACCCCTAACCCTAACCCTAACCCTAACCGTAACCCTAACCATATCCCTTACCCAGCCGTAACCTAACCCTAACCCTAAACCTAAACCTAAGCTAACTTGTTCCTAACAGGAACAAGTTTCCAAGGAAAGAACGTAAATGAAAAGAACTACTTTGTAAACTAAATCACATGTGTGTTGCTCGCTCAATTAGGAATACAGGGAAACCGAAATGTGTTATCTCGCACTGTATGGCACAGAAACAAATTTCCAAAGAAAGAACAGAAACTCAAAGCACAACTTTGTAAACTAATTCACATATGTGTCGCCTGTTCAATTATTATAAAAGGAAAACTGAAAAGTGATATAACCCTATCCCTAAAACTAACCCTGAGCCCCTTACCCTAACACTAACACTAACACTAACCCTAAGCCCCTAACCATAACCATAACCCTAACCCTAACCCCTAACCCTAACCCTCACCCTAACCCCAAACCCTAACCCTAACTCTAACCGTAACCCTAACCATATCCCTTACCCAGCCCTAACCTAACCCTAACCCTAACCCTAAACCTAACCCTAAACCTAACCCTAACTTTTTCCTAACAGGAACAAGTTTCCAAGGATAGAACGTAAATGAAAGAACTACTTTGTAAACTAAATCACATGTGTGTCGCTCGCTCAATTAGGAATACAGGGAAACCGAAAAGTGTTATCTCGCACTGTATGGCACAGAAACAAATTTCCGAAGAAAGAACAGAAACTCAAAGCACAACTTTGCAAACTAATTCACATATGTGTCGCCTGTTCAATTATTATAACAAGAAAAATGAAAAGTGATATAACGCACTGTACAGCACAGGAACAAATTTTCATCAAAAGAACAGAAAAGCAAAGCACAACTTTTTAAAGGAATTGACATACTTGTCGCCTGTTCAATTATTATAACAGGAAAACTGAAAAGTGATATATGACATTGTACAGCACAGGAACAAGTTTCAAATGAAAGAACAAAAAAGAAAATCACTAATTTGTAAACTAAATCACATGTGTGTCGCTCGCTCAATTAGGAATACAGGGAAACCGAAAAGTGTTATCTCGCACTGTACGGCACAGAAACAAGTTTCCATTGAAAGAACATATACACAAAGCAAAATTTTGTAAACTAATACACATATGTGTTGCCTGTTCAATTATTATAACAGGAAAACAGAAAAGTGATATAACCCTAACCCTAACCCTAAGCCCCTAACCCTAACCCTAAGCCCCTAACCCTAACCCTAACACTAACCCTAACCCCTAACCCTAAACCTAACCCTAACCCTAACCCTAACCCCTAACCCTAACCCTAACCCTAACCGTAACCCTAACCATATCCCTTACCCAGCCCTAAACTAACCCTAACCCTAAACCTAAACCTAACCCTAAACTTAACCCTAACTTGTTCTTAACAGGAACAAGTTTCCAAGGAAAGAACGTAAATGAAAAGAACTACTTTGTAAAGTAAATCACATGTGTGTCGCTCGCTCAATTAGGAATACAGGGAAACCGAAGTGTTGTCTCGCACTGTATGGCACATAAACAAATTTCCAAAGAAAGAACAGAAACTCAAAGCGCAACTTTGTAAACTAATTCACATATGTGTCGCCTGTTCAATTATTATAAAAGGAAAACTGAAAAGTGATATACCCCTATCCCTAACCCTAACCCTAAGCCCCTAACCCTAACCCTAACACTAACACTAACCCTAAGCCCCTAAACCTAACCCTAAACCTAACCCTAACCCCTAACACTAACCCTCACCCTAACCCCAAACCCAAACCCTAACCCTAACCGTAACCCTAACCATATCCCTTACCCAGCCCTAACCTAACCCTAATCCTAACCCTAAACCTAACCCTAACTTGTTCCTAACAGGAACAAGTTTCCAAGGAAAGAACGTAAATGAAAAGAACTACTTTGTAAACTAAATCACATGTGTGTCGCTCGCTCAATTAGGAATACAGGGAAACCGAAAAGTGTTATCTCGCACTGTATGGCACAGAAACAAATTTCCAAAGAAAGAACAGAAACGCAAAGCACAAGTTTGTAAATTAAATGACATACGTGTCGCCTGTTCAATTATTATAACAAGAAAACTGAAAAGTGATATAACGCACTGTACAGCACAGGAACAAATTTCCATCGAAAGAACAGAAACGCAAAGCACAACTTTTTAAAGGAATTCACATACTTGTCGCCTGTTCAATTATTATAACAGGAAAACTGAAAAGTGATATATGACATTTTACAGCACAGGAAAAAGTTTCCATCGAAAGAACAGAAAAGCAAAGCAAAATTTTTAAAGGAATTCACATACGTGTCGCCTGTTCAATTATTATAACAGGAAAACTGAAAAGTGATATAACGCACTGTACAGCACAGGAACAAGTTTCAAATGAAAGAACAAAAAAGAAAATCACTAATTTGTAAACTAAATCACATGTGTGTAGCTCGCTCAATTAGGAATACAGGAAAACTGAAAAGTGTTATCTCACACTGTACGGCACAGAAACAAGTTTCCATTGAAAGAACAGATACACAAAGCAAAACTTTGTAAACTAATTCACATATGTGTCGCCTGTTCAATTATTATAACAGGAAAACTGAAAAGTGATATAACCCTAACCCTAACCCTAACCCTAAGCCCCTAATTGTAACCCTAACCCTAACCGTAACCCTAAGCCCCTAACCCTAACCCTAACCCTAACCCTAACCCTAACCCTAACCCATAACCCTAACCCTAACCCCTAACCCTAAGTCCCTAATCCTAACCCCTAACCCTAACCCTAACCCTAACCCCTAACCCTAACCCTAACCCTAACCGTAACCCTAAACATATCCCTTACCCAGCCGTAAATTAACCCTAACCCTAACCCTAAACCTAACCCTAAACCTAACCCTAACTTGTTCCTAACAGGAACAAGTTTCCAAGGAAAGAACGTAAATGAAAAGAACTACTTTGTAAACTAAATCACATGTGTGTCGCTCGCTCAAATAGGAATACAGGGAAACCGAAAAGTGTTATCTCGCACTGTATGGCACAGAAACAAATTTCCAAAGAAAGAACAGAAACTCAAAGCACAACTTTGTAAACTAATTCACATATGTGTCGCCTGTTCAATTATTATAAAAGGAAAACTGAAAAGTGATATAACCCTAACCCTAACCCTAACCCTAACCCTAACCCTAACCCTAACCCTAACCCTAACGCTAACCCTATCACTTACCCAGCCCTAACCTAACCCTAACCATAACCCTAACCCTAATGCTAACCCTAACTTGTTCCTAACAGGAACAAGTTTCCAACGAAAGAACGTAAATGAAAAGCACTACTTTGTAAAGTGAATCACATGTGTGTCACTCGCTCAATTAGGAATACAGGAAAACCGAAAAGTGTTATCTCGCACTGTACGGCACAGAAACTAGTTTCCATCGAAAGAACAGAAAAGCAAAGCACAACTTTGTAAACTACATCACATACGTGTCGCCCGTTCAATTATTACAACAGGAAAACTGAAAAGTGATATATCACACTGTACAGCACAGAAACAAGTTTCCAAGAAGAACAGAAACCCAAAGCACTACTTTGTAGTAAACTAAATCACATGTGTGTCGCTCGCTCAATTAGGAATACAGGGAAACCGAAAAGTGTTATCTCACACTGTATGGCGCAGAAACAAGTTTCCAAAGAATGAACAGAAACGGAAAGCACAACTTTGTAAACTAAATGACATACGTGTCGCCTGTTCAATTATTATAAGAGGAAAACTGAAAAGTGATATAACACACTGTACAGCACAGGAACATGTTTCCATCGAAAGAACAGAAAGGCAAAGCACAACTTTGTAAACTAATTCACATACGTGTCGCCTGTTCAATTATTATAACAGGAAAACTGAAAAGTGATATAACCCTAACCCTAACCCTAACCCTAAGGCCCTAACCCTAACCCTAACCCTAACCCTAACCCTAACCCTAAGGCCCTAACCCTAACCCTAACCGTAACCCTAACCCCTAACCCTAACTCTAACCCTAACCCTAACCCTAACCCTAACGCTAACCCTATCCCTTACCCAGCCCTAACCTAACCCCAACCCTAACCCTAACCCTAACCCTAAACCTAACCCTAACCCTAACCCTAACCCTAACTTGTTCCTAACAGGAACAAGTTTCCAACGAAAGAACGTAAATGAAAAGCACTACTTTGTAAAGTGAATCACATGTGTGTCACTCTCTCAATTAGGAATACAGGAAAACCGAAAAGTGTTATCTCGCACTGTACGGCACAGAAACTAGTTTCCATCGAAAGAACAGAAACGGAAAGCACCATTTTGTAAACTAAATGACATACGTGTCACCTGTTAAATTATTATAAGAGGAAAACTGAAAAGTGATATAATACACTGTACAGCACAGGAACATGTTTACATCGAAAGAACCGAAACGCAAAGCACAACTTTATAAACTAATTCACATACGTGTCGCCTGTTCAATTATTATAACAGGAAAACTGAAAAGTGATATAACCCTAACCCTAACCCTAACCCTAAGGCTCTAACCCTAACCCTAACCCTAACCCTAACCCTAAGGCCCTAACCCTAACCCTAACCCTAACGCCTAACCCTAACCCTAACCCTAACCCTAACCCTAACGCTAACCCTATCCCTTACCCAGCCCTAACCTAACCCTAACCCTAACCCTAACCCTAACCCTAACGCTAACCCTAACTTGTTCCTAACAGGAACAAGTTTCCAACGAAAGAACGTAAATGAAAAGCACTACTTTGTAAAGTGAATCACATGTGTGTCACTCGCTCAATTAGGAATACAGGAAAACCGAAAAGTGTTATCTCGCACTGTACGGCACAGAAACTAGTTTCCATCGAAAGAACAGAAAAGCAAAGCACAACTTTGTAAACTACATCACATACGTGTCGCCCGTTCAATTATTACAACAGGAAAACTGAAAAGTGATATATCACACTGTACAGCACAGAAACAAGTTTCCAAGAAGAACAGAAACCCAAAGCACTACTTTGTAAACTAAATCACATGTGTGTCGCTCGCTCAATTAGGAATACAGGGAAACCGAAAAGTGTTATCTCACACTTTATGGCACAGAAACAAGTTTCCAAAGAAAGAACAGAAACGGAAAGCACAACTTTGTTAACTAAATGACATATGTGTCGCCTGTTCAATTATTATAAGAGGAAAATTGAAAAGTGATATAACACACTGTACAGCACAGGAACATGTTTCCATCGAAAGAACAGAAACGCAAAGCACAACTTTTAAACTAATTCACACACGTGTCGCCTGTTCAATTATTATAACAGGAAAACTGAAAAGTGATATATCACATTGTACAGCACAGGAACAAGTTTCAAATGAAAGAACAAAAAAGAAAATCACTAATTTGTAAACTAAATCACATGTGTGTCGCTCCATTAGGAATACAGGAAAACTGAACAGTAATATATCTCACTGTACAGCACAAGAACAAGTTTCCAACGAAAGAACAGAAAAGCAAAGCACTACTTATAAACAGAATCACCTGTGTGTCGCTCGCTCAATTAGGAATACAGGAAAACTGAAAAGTGATATAACCCTAACCCTAACCCTAACCCTAAGGCCCTAACCCTAACCCTAACCCAAACCCCTAACCCTAACCCTAACCCTAACGCTAACCCTATCCCTTACCCAGCCCTAACCTAACCCTAACCCTAACCCTAACCCTAACCCTAACTTGTTCCTAACAGGAACAAGTTTCCAATGAAAGAACGTAAATGAAAAGCACTACTTTGTAAAGTGAATCACATGTGTGTCACTCGGTCAATTAGGAATACAGGAAAACCGAAAAGTGTTATCTCGCACTGTACCGCACAGAAACTAGTTTCCATCGAAAGAACAGAAAAGCAAAGCACAACTTTGTAAACTACATCACATACGTGTCGCCCGTTCAATTATTACAACAGGAAAACTGAAAAGTGATATATCACACTGTACAGCACAGAAACAACTTCTGTTCCAAGAAGAACAGAAACCCAAAGCACTACTTTGTAAACTAAATCACATGTGTGTCGCTTGCTCAATTAGGAATACAGGGAAACCGAAAAGTGTTATCTCACACTGTATGGCACAGAAACAAGTTTCTAAAGAAAGAACAGAAACGGAAAGCACAACATTGTAAAATAAATGACATACGTGTCGCCTGTTTAATTATTATAAGAGGAAAACTGAAAAGTGATATAACACACTGTACAGCACAGGAACTTGTTTCCATCGAAAGAACAGAAACGCAAAGCACAACTTTGTTAACTAATACACATACGTGTCGCCTGTTCAATTAGTATAACAGGAAAACTGAAAAGTGATACAACCATAACCCTAACCATAACCCTAAGGCCCTAACCCTAACCCTAACAATAACCCTAACCCCTAACCCTAACCATAACTCTAACCCTAACCCTAACCCTAACCGCTAACCCTAACCCTAACCCTAACCCCTAACCCTAACCATAACCCCTACTCTAACCCTAACCCAAAACCCTAACCCTAACCCTAACCCTAACCCTAACCCTAACGCTAACCTTATCCCTTACCCAGCCCAAACCTAACGCTAACGCTAACCCTAACTTGTTCCTAACAGGAACAAGTTTCCAACGAAAGAACGTGAATGAAAAGCACTACTTTGTAAACTGAATCACATGTGTGTCACTCGCTCAATTAGGAATACAGGAAAACCGAAAAGTGTTATCTCGCACTGTACCGCACAGAAACTAGTTTCCATCGAAAGAACAGAAAAGCAAAGCACAACTTTGTAAACTAAATCACATACGTGTCGCCCGTTCAATTATTACAACAGGAAAACTAAAAAGTGATATATCACACTGTACAGCACAGAAACAGGTTTCCAAGAAGAACAGAAACCCAAAGCACTACTTTGTAAACTAAATCACATGTGTGTCGCTAGCTCAAGTAGGAATACAGGGAAACCGAAAAGTGTTATCTCACACTGTATGGCACAGAAATAAGTTTCCAAAGAAAGAACAGAAACGGAAAGCACAACTTTGTAAACTAAATGACATACGTGTCGCCTGTTCAATTATTATAAGAGGAAAACTGAAAAGTGATATAACACACTGTACAGCACAGGAACATGTTTCCATCGAAAGAACAGAAACGCAAAGCACAACTTTGTAAACTAATTCACATACGTGTCGCCTGTTCAATTATTGTAACAGGAAAACTGAAAAGTGATATATCACATTGTACAGCACAGGAACAAGTTTCAAATGAAAGAACAAAAAAGAAAATCACTAATTTGTAAACTAAATCACATGTGTGTCGCTCGCTCCATTAGGATTACAGGAAAACTGAAAAGTAATATATCTCAATGTACAGCACAAGAACAAGTTTCCAACGAAAGAACAGAAAAGCAAAGCACTACTTTTAAACAGAATCACCTGTGTGTCGCTTGCTCAATAAGGAATACAGGAAAACTGAAAAGTGTTATCTCGCACTGTACGGCACAGAAACAAGTTTCCATTGAAAGAACAGAAACGCAAAGCACAACTTTGTAAACTAATTCACATATGTGTCGCCTGTTCAATTATTATAACAGGAAAACTGAAAAGTGATATAACCCTAACCCTAACCCTAACCCTAAGGCCCTAACCCTAACCCTAACCCTAACCCCTAACCCTATCCCTAACCCTAACCCAAACCCTAACCCCTAACCCTAACCCTAACCCTAACCCTAACCCTAACGCTAACCCTTTCCCTTACCCAACCCTAACCTAACCCTAACGCTAACCCTAACCCTAACTTGTTCCTAACAGGAACAAGTTTCCAACGAAAGAACGTAAATGAAAAGTACTACTTTGTAAACTCAATCACATGTGTGTCACTCGCTCAATTAGGAATACAGGAAAACCGAAAAGTGTTATATCGCACTGTAAGGCACAGAAACTAGTTTCCATCGAAAGAACAGAAAAGCAAAGCACAACTTTGTAAACTCAATCACATACGTGTCGCCTGTTCAATTATTACAACAGGAAAACTGAAAAGTGATATATCACATTGTACAGCAGAGGAACAAGTTTCAAATGAAAGAACAAAAAAGAAAATCACTAATTAGTAAACTAAATCACATGTGTGTCGCTCGCTCCATTAGGAATACAGGAAAACTGAACAGTAATATATCTTACTGTACAGCACAAGAACAAGTTTCCAACGAAAGAACAGAAAAGCCAAGCATTACTTTTAAACAGAAACACCTCTGTGTCGCTCGCTCAATTAGGAATACAGGAAAACTGAAAAGTGTTATCTCGCACTGTACGGCACAGAAACAAGTTTCCATTGAAAGAACAGAAACGCAAAGCACAACTTTGTAAACTAATTCACATATGTGTCGCCTGTTCAATTATTATAACAGGAAAACTGAAAAGTGATATAACCCTAACCCTAACCCTAACCCTAAGGCCCTAACCCTAACCCTATCCCTAACCCCTAACCCTATCCCTAACCCTAACCCTAACCCTAACCCCTAACCCTAACCCTAACCCTAACCCTAACCCTAACCCTAAAGCTAACCCTTTCCCTTACCCAACCCTAACCTAACCCTAACCCTAACCCTAACCCTAACTTGTTCCTAACAGGAAAAAGTTTCCAACGAAAGAACGTAAATGAAAAGTACTACTTTGTAAACTCAATCACTTGTGTGTCACTCGCTCAATTAGGAATACAGGAAAACCGAAAAGTGTTATATCGCACTGTAAGGCACAGAAACTAGTTTCCATCGAAAGAACAGAAAAGCAAAGCACAACTTTGTAAACTCAATCACATACGTGTCGCCTGTTCAATTATTACAACAGGAAAACTGAAAAGTGATATATCACATTGTACAGCACAGGAACAAGTTTCAAATGAAAGAACAAAAAAGAAAATCACTAATTAGTAAACTAAATCACATGTGTGTCGCTCGCTCCATTAGGAATACAGGAAAACTGAACAGTAATATATCTTACTGTACAGCACAAGAACAAGTTTCCAACGAAAGAACAGAAAAGCAAAGCATTACTTTTAAACAGAAACACCTGTGTGTCGCTCGCTCAATTAGGAATACAGGAAAACTGAAAAGTGTTATCTCGCACTGTATGGCACAGAAACAAGTTTCCATTGAAAGAACAGAAACGCAAAGCACAACTTTGTAAACTAATTCACATATGTGTCGCCTGTTCAATTATTCTAACAGGAAAACTGAAAAGTGATATAACCCTGACCCTAAACCTAACCCTAAGGCCCTAACCCTAACCCTAACCCTAACTCCTAACCCTAACCCTAAAGCTAACCCTATCCCTTACCCAGCCCTAACCTAACCCTAACCCTAACCCTAACCATAACCCTAACCCTGAGGCTAACGCTATCCCTTACCCAGCCCTAACCTAACCCTAACCCTAACCCTAACCCTAACCCTAAACCTAACCCTAACTTGTTACTAACTTGTTCCTAACAGGAAGAAGTTTCCAACGAAAGAACGTAAATGAAAAGCACTACTTTGTAAACTGAATCACATGTGTGTCACTCGCTCTATTAGGAATACAGGAAAACCGAAAAGTGTTATCTCGCACTGTATGGCACAGAAACTAGTTTCCATGGAAAGAACAGAAAAGCAAAGCACAACTTTGTAAACTAAATCACATACGTGTCGCCCGTTCAATTATTACAACAGGAAAACTGAAAAGTGATATATCACACTGTACAGCACAGAAACAATTTTCCAAGAAGAACAGAAACCCAAAGCACTACTATGTAAACTAAATCACATGTGTGTCGCTCGCTCAGTTAGGAATACAAGGATACCGAAAAGTGTTATCTCACACTATATTTCACAGAAACAAGTTTCCAAAGAAAGAACAGAAACGCAAAGCACAACTTTGTAAACTAAATGACACACGTGTCGCCTGTTCAATTATTATAAGAGGAAAACTGAAAAGTGATATAACACACTGTACAGCACAGGAACATGTTTCCATCGAAAGAACAGAAACGCAAAGCACAACTTTGTAAACTCAATCACATACTTGTCGCCCGTTCAATTATTACAACAGGAAAACTGAAAAGTGATATATCACACTGTAAAGCACAGAAACAAGTTTCCAAGAAGAACAGAAACCCAAAGCACTACTTTGTAAACTAAATCACATGTGTGTCGCTCGCTCAAGTAGGAATACAGGGAAACCGAAAAGTGTTATCTCACAATGTATGGCACAGAAACAAGTTTCCAAAGAAAGAACAGAAACGGAAAGCACAACTTTGTAAACTAAATGACATACGTGTCGCCTGTTCAATTATTATAAGAGGAAAACTGAAAAGTGATATAACACACTGTACAGCACAGGAACATGTTTCCATCGAAAGAACAGAAACGCAAAGCACAACTTTGTAAACTAATTCACATATGTATCGCCTGTTCAATTATTATAAAAGGAAAACTGAAAAGTCATATAAACCTAACCCTAACCCTAACCCTAAGGCCCAAACCCTAACCTTACCCTAACCCCTAACCCTAACCCTAACCCTAACCCTAACCCTAACCCCTAACCCTAACCCTAACCCTAACCCTAACTTGTTCCTAACAGGAACAAGTTTCCAACGAAAGAACGTAAATGAAAAGCACTACTTTGTAAACTGAATCACATGTGTGTCACTCGCTCTATTAGGAATACAGGAAAACCGAAAAGTGTTATCTCGCACTGTACGGCACAGAAACTAGTTTCCATCGAAAGAACAGAAAAGCAAAGCACAACTTTGTAAACTAAATCACATACGTGTCGCCCGTTCAATTATTACAACAGGAAAACTGAAAAGTGATATATCACACTGTACAGCACAGAAACAATTTTCCAAGAAGAACAGAAACCCAAAGCACTACTTTGTAAACTAAATCACATGTGTGTCGCTCGCTCAATTAGGAATACAGGGAAACCGAAAAGTGTTATCTCACACTATATTTCACAGAAACAAGTTTCCAAAGAAAGAACAGAAACGCAAAGCACAACTTTGTAAACTAAATGACACACGTGTCGCCTGTTCAATTATTATAAGAGGAAAACTGAAAAGTGATATAACACACTGTACAGCACAGGAACATGTTTCCATCGAAAGAACAGAAACCCAAAGCATAACTTTATAAACTAATTCACATACGTGTCGCCTGTTCAATTATTGTAACAGGAAAACTGAAAAGTGATATATCACATTGTACAGCACAGGAATAAGTTTCAAATGAAAGAACAAAAAAGAAAATCACTAATTTGTAAACTAAATCACATGTGTGTCACTCGCTCCATTAGGATTACAGGAAAACTGAAAAGTAATATATCTCAATGTACAGCACAAGAACAAGTTTCCAACGAAAGAACAGAAAAGCAAAGCACTACTTTTAAACAGAATCACCTGTGTGTCGCTCGCTCAATAAGGAATACAGGAAAACTGAAAAGTGTTATCTCGCAGTGTACCGCACAGAAACAAGTTTCCATTGAAAGAACAGAAACGCAAAGCACAACTTTGTAAACCAATTCACATATGTGTCGCCTGTTCAATTATTATAACAGGAAAACTGAAAAGTGATATAACCCTAACCCGAACCCTAACCCTAACCCTAACCCCTAACCCTAACCCTAACCCTAACCCTAACCCTAACCCTAACGCTAACCCTATCCCTTACCCAGCCCTAACCCTAACCCTAACCCTAACCCTAACACTAACTTGTTCCTAACAGGAACAAGTTTCCAACGAAAGAACGTAAATGAAAAGCACTACTTTGTAAACTGAATCACATGTGTGTCACTCGCTCAATTAGGAATACATGAAAACCGAAAAGTGTTATATCGCACTGTACGGCACAGAAACAAGTTTCCATCGAAAGAACAGAAAAGCAAAGCACAACTTTGTAAACTAAATCACATAAGTGTCGCCCGTTCAATTATTACAACAGGAAAACAGAAAAGTGATATATCACACTGTACAGCAGAGAAACAAGTTTCCAAGAAGAACAGAAACCAAAAGCCCTACTATGTAAACTAAATCACATGTGTGTCGCTCGCTCAATTAGGAATACAGGGAAACCGAAAAGTGTTATCTCACACTGTATGGCACAGAAACAAGTTTCCAAAGAAAGAACAGAAACGCAAAGCACAACTTTGTAAACTAAATGACATACGTGTCGCCTGTTCAATTATTATAAGAGGAAAACTGAAAAGTGATATAACACACTGTACAGCACAGGAACATGTTTCCATCGAAAGAACAGAAACGCAAAGCACAACTTTGTAAACTAATTCACATACGTGTCCCCTGTTCAATTATTATAACAGGAAAACTGAAAACTGATATATCACATTGTACAGCACAGGAACAAGTTTCCAACGAAAGAACAGAAAAGCAAAGCACTACTTTTAAACAGAATCACCTGTGTGTCGCTCACTCTTTTAGGAATACAGGAAAACTGAAAAGTGTTATCTCGCACTGTACGGCACAGAAAAAAGTTTCCATTGAAAGAACAGAAACGCAAAGCACAACTTTGTAAACTAATTCACATATGTGTCGCCTGTTCAATTATTATAACAGGAAAACTGAAAAGTGATATAACCCTAACCCTAACCCTAACCCTAAGGCCCTAACCATAACCCTAACCCTAGCCCTAACCCCTAACCCTAACCCTAACCCTAACCCTAACCCTAACGCTAACCCTATCCCTTACCCAGCCCTAACCCTAACCCTAACCCTAACCGTAACCCTAACCCTAACCCTAACACTAACTTGTTCCTAAAAGGAACAAGTTTCCAACGAAAGAACGTAAATGAAAAGCATTACTTTGTAAACTGAATGACATGTGTGTCACTCGCTCAATTAGGAATACAGGAAAACCGAAAAGTGTTATATCTCACTGTACGGCACAGAAACTAGTTTCCATCAAAAGAACAGAAAAGCAAAGCACAACTTTGTAAACTAAATCACATACGTGTCGCCCGTTCAATTATTACAAGAGGAAAACTGAAAACTGATATATCACATTGTACAGCACAGGAACAAGTTTCCAACGAAAGAACAGAAAAGCAAAGCACTACTTTTAAACAGAATCACCTGTGTGTCGCTCACTCAATTAGGAATACAGGAAAACTGAAAAGTCTTATCTCGCACTGTACGGCACAGAAACAAGTTTCCATTGAAAGAACAGAAACGCAAAGCACAACTTTGTAAACTAATTCACATATGTGTCGCCTGTTCAATTATTATAACAGGAAAACTGAAAAGTGATATAACCCTAACCCTAACCCTAACCCTAAGGCCCTAACCCTAACCCTAACCCTAGCCCTAACCCCTAACCCTAACCCTAACCCTAACCCTAACCCTAACCGTAACCCTAACGCTAACCCTATCCCTTACCGAGCCCTAACCCTAACCCTAACCCTAACCCTAACCCTAACCCTAACACTAACTTGTTCCTAACAGGAACAAGTTTCCAACGAAAGAACGTAAATGAAAAGCACTACTTTGTAAACTGAATCACATGTGTGTCACTCGTTCAATTAGGAATACAGGAAAACCGAAAAGTGTTATATCGCACTGTACGGCACAGAAACTAGTTTCCATCAAAAGAACAGAAAAGCAAAGCACAACTTTGTAAACTAAATCACATACGTGTCGCCCATTCAATTATTACAACAGGAAAACTGAAAAGTGATATATCACACTGTACAGCACAGAAACAAGTTTCCAAGAAGAACAGAAACCAAAAGCACTACTTTTTAAACTAAATCACATGTGTGTCGCTCGCTCAATTAGGAATACAGGGAAACCGAAAAGTGTTATCTCACACTGTATGGCACAGAAACAAGTTTCCAACGAAAGAACAGAAACGCAAAGCACAACTTTGTAAACTAATTCACATACGTGTCGCCTGTTCAATTATTATAACAGGAAAACTGAAAAGTGATATACCACACTGTACAGCACAGGAACATGTTTCCATCGAAAGAACAGAAACACAAAGCACAACTTTGTAAACTAATTCACATACGTGTCGCCTGTTCAATTATTATAACAGGAAAACTGAAAAGTGATATAACCCTAACACTAACCCTAACCCTAAGGCCCTAACCCTAACCCTAACCCTAACCCCTAACCCTAACCCTAACCCTAACCCTATCCCTTACCCAGCCCTAACCTAACCCTTACCCTAACCCTAACCCTAACCCTAACCCTAACCCTAACTTGTTCCTAACAGGAACAAGTTTCCAACGAAAGAATGTAAATGAAAAGCACTACTTTGTAAACTGAATCACATGTGTGTCACTCGCTCAATTAGGAATACAGGAAAACCGAAAAGTGTTATCTCGCACTGTACGGCACAGAAACTAGTTTCCATCGAAAGAACAGAAAAGCAAAGCACAACTTTGTAAACTAAATCACATACGTGTCGCCCGTTCAATTATTACAACAGGAAAACTGAAAAGTGATATATCACAATGTACAGCACAGAAACATGTTTCCAAGAACAGAAACCCAAAGCACTACTTTGTAAACTAAATCACAAGAGTGTCGCTCACACAATTAGGAATACAGGGAAACCGAAAAGTGTTATCTCACACTGTATGGCACAGAAACAAGTTTCCAACGAAAGAACAGAAACGCAAAGCACAACTTTGTAAACTAATTCACATACGTGTCGCCTGTTCAATTATTATAACAGGAAAACTGAAAAGTGATATAACACACTGTACAGCACAGGAACATGTTTCCATCGAAAGAACAGAAACGCAAAGCACAACTTTGTAAACTAATTCACATACGTGTCGCCTGTTCAATTATTATAACAGGAAAACTGAAAAGTGATATATCACATTGTACAGCACAGGAACAAGTTTCAAATGAAAGAACAAAAAAGAAAATCACTAATTTGTAAACTAAATCACATGTGTGTCACTCGCTCCATTAGGAATACAGGAAAACTGAACAGTAATATATCTCACTGTACAGCACAAGAACAAATTTCCAATGAAAGTACAGAAAAGCAAAGCACTACTTTTAAAAACAATCACCTGTGTGTTGCTCGCTCAATTAGGAATACAGGAAAACTGAAAAGAGTTATCTCACACTGTACGGCACAGAAACAAGTTTCCATTGAAAGAACAGAAACGCAAAGCACAACTTTGTAAACTAATTCACATATGTGTCGCCTGTTCAATTATTATAACAGGAAAACTGAAAAGTGATATAACCCTAACCCCTAACCCTAACCCTAACCCTAACCCCTAACCCTAACGCTAACCCTATCCCTTACCCAGCCCTAACCTAACCCATACCCTAACCCTAACCCTAACCCTAACCCTAACCCTAACCCTAACCCTAACTTGTTCCTAACAGGAACAAGTTTCCAACGAAAGAATGTAAATGAAAAGCACTACTTTGTAAACTGAATCACATGTGTGTCACTCGCTCAATTAGGAATACAGGAAAACCGAAAAGTGTTATCTCGCACTGTACGGCACAGAAACTAGTTTCCATCGAAAGAACAGAAAAGCAAAGCACAACTTTGTAAACTAAATCACATACGTGTCGCCCGTTCAATTATTACAACAGGAAAACTGAAAAGAGATATATCACACTGTACAACACAGAAACAAGTTTCCAAGAAGAACAGAAACCCAAAGCACTACTTTGTAAACTAAATCACAAGAGTGTCGCTCACACAATTAGGAATACAGGGAAACCGAAAAGTGTTATCTCACACTGTATGGCACAGAAACAAGTTTCCAAAGAAAGAACAGAAACGCAAAGCACAACTTTGTAAACTAATTCACATACGTGTTGCCTGTTCAATTATTATAAGAGGAAAACTGAAAAGTGATATAACACACTGTACAGCACAGGAACATGTTTCCATCGAAAGAACAGAAACGCAAAGCACAACTTTGTAAACTAATTCACATACGTGTCGCCTGTTCAATTATTATAACAGGAAAACTGAAAAGTGATATATCACATTGTACAGCACAGGAACAAGTTTCAAATGAAAGAACAAAAAAGAAAATCACTAATTTGTAAACTAAATCACATGTGTGTCACTCGCTCCATTAGGAATACAGGAAAACTGAACAGTAATATATCTCACTGTACAGCACAAGAACAAATTTCCAATGAAAGTACAGAAAAGCAAAGCACTACTTTTAAAAACAATCACCTGTGTGTTGCTCGCTCAATTAGGAATACAGGAAAACTGAAAAGAGTTATCTCACACTGTACGGCACAGAAACAAGTTTCCATTGAAAGAACAGAAACGCAAAGCACAACTTTGTAAACTAATTCACATATGTGTCGCCTGTTCAATTATTATAACAGGAAAACTGAAAAGTGATATAACCCTAACCCCTAACCCTAACCCTAACCCTAACCCCTAACCCTAACGCTAACCCTATCCCTTACCCAGCCCTAACCTAACCCATACCCTAACCCTAACCCTAACCCTAACCCTAACCCTAACCCAAACCCTAACTTGTTCCTAACAGGAACAAGTTTCCAACGAAAGAATGTAAATGAAAAGCACTACTTTGTAAACTGAATCACATGTGTGTCACTCGCTCAATTAGGAATACAGGAAAACCGAAAAGTGTTATCTCGCACTGTACGGCACAGAAACTAGTTTCCATCGAAAGAACAGAAAAGCAAAGCACAACTTTGTAAACTAAATCACATACGTGTCGCCCGTTCAATTATTACAACAGGAAAACTGAAAAGTGATATATCACACTGTACAACACAGAAACAAGTTTCCAAGAAGAACAGAAACCCAAAGCACTACTTTGTAAACTAAATCACAAGTGTGTCGCTCACTCAATTAGGAATACAGGGAAACCGGAAAGTGTTATCTCACACTGTATGGCACAGAAACAAGTTTCCAAAGAAAGAACAGAAACGGAAAGCACAACTTTGTAAACTAATTCACATACGTGTCGCCTGTTCAATTATTATAACAGGAAAACTGAAAAGTGATATATCACATTGTACAGCACAGGAACAAGTTTCCAACGAAAGAACAGAAAAGCAAAGCACTACTTTTAAACAGAATCACCTGTGTGTCGCTCGCTCAATTAGGAATACAGGAAAACTGAAAAGTGTTATCTCACACTGTACGGCACAGAAACAAGTTTCCATTGAAAGAACAGAAACGCAAAGCACAATTTTGTAAACTAATTCACATATGTGTCGCCTGTTCAATTATTATAACAGGAAAACTGAAAAGTGATATAACCCTAACGCTAACCCTAACCCTAAGGGCCTAACCCTAACCCTAACCCTAACCCTAACCCCTAACCCTAACCCTAACCCTAACCCTAACCCTAACGCTAACCCTATCCCTTACCCAGCCCTAACCCTAACCCTAACCCTAACCCTAACCCTAACCCCTAACCCTAACCCTAACCCTAACCCTAACCCCTAACTCTAACCCTAACCCTAACCCTAACCCTAACCCTAACCCTAACGCTAACCCTAACCCTTACTCTAACCCTAACCCTAACACTAACTTGTTCCTAACAGGAACAAGTTTCCTAACAGGAACAAGTTTCCAACGAAAGAATGTAAATGAAAAGCACTACTTTGTAAACTGAATCACATGTGTGTCACTCGCTCAATTAGGAATACAGGAAAACCGAAAAGTATTATCTCGCACTGTACGGCACAGAAACTAGTTTCCATCGAAAGAACAGAAAAGCAAAGCACAACTTTTTAAACTAAATCACATACGTGTCGCCCGTTCAATTATTACAACAGGAAAACTGAAAAGTGATATATCACACTGTACAGCACAGAAACAAGTTTCCAAGAAGAACAGAAACCCAAAGCACTACTTTGTAAACTAAATCACAAGTGTGTCGCTCACTCAATTAGGAATACAGGGAAACCGGAAAGTGTTATCTCACACTGTATGGCACAGAAACAAGTTTCCAAAGAAAGAACAGAAACGCAAAGCACAACTTTGTAAACTAAATGACATACGTGTCGCCTGTTCAATTATTATAAGAGGAAAACTGAAAAGTGATATAACACACTGTACAGCACAGGAACATGTTTCCATCCTAAGAACAGAAACGCAAAGCACAACTTTGTAAACTAATTCACATACGTGTCGCCTGTTCAATTATTATAACAGGAAAACTGAAAAGTGATATATCACATTGTACAGCACAGGAACAAGTTTCAAATGAAAGAACAAAAAAGAAAATCACTAATTTGTGAAATAAATCACATGTGTGTCGCTCGCTCCATTAGGAATACAGGAAAACTGAACAGTTATATATCTCACTGTACAGCACAAGAACAAGTTTCCAACGAAAGAACAGAAAAGCAAAGCACTACTTTTAAACAGAATCACCTGTGTGTTGCTCGCTCAATTAGGAATACAGGAAAACTGAAAAGTGTTATCTCGCAGTGTACCGCACAGAAACAAGTTTCCATTGAAAGAACAGAAACGCAAAGCACAACTTTGTAAACCAATTCACATATGTGTCGCCTGTCCAATTATTATAACAGGAAAACTGCAAAGTGATATAACCCTAACCCAAACCCTAACCCTAACCCCTAACCCTAACCCTAACCCTAACCCTAACGCTAACCCTATCCCTTACCCAACCCTAACCCTAACCCTAAACCTAACCCTAACCCTAACCCTAACCCCAACCCTAACACTAACTTGTTCCTAACAGGAACAAGTTTCCAACGAAAGAACGTAAATGAAAAGCACTACTTTGTAAACTGAATCACATGTGTGTCACTCGCTCAATTAGGAATACAGGAAAACCGAAAAGTGTTATATCGCACTGTACGGCACAGAAACAAGTTTCCATCGAAAGAACAGAAAAGCAAAGCACAACTTTGTAAACTAAATCACATACGTGTCGCCCGTTCAATTATTACAACAGGAAAACAGAAAAGTGATATATCACACTGTACAGCACAGAAACAAGTTTCCAAGAAGAACAGAAACCAAAAGCACTACTATGTAAACTAAATCACATGTATTTCGCTCGCTCAATTAGGAATACAGGGAAACCGAAAAGTGTTATCTCACACTGTATGGCACAGAAACAAGTTTCCAAAGAAAGAACAGAAACGGAAAGCACAACTTTGTAAACTAAATGACATACGTGTCGCCTGTTTAATTATTATAAGAGGAAAACTGAAAAGTGATATAACACACTGTACAGCACAGGAACATGTTTCCATCGAAAGAACAGAAACACAAAGCACAACTTTGTAAACTAATTCACATACGTGTCGCCTGTTCAATTATTATAACAGGAAAACTGAAAAGTGATATAACCCTAACACTAACCCTAACCCTAAGGCCCTAACCCTAACCCTAACCCTAACCCCTAACCCTAACCCTAACCCTAACCCTAACCCTAACCCCTAACCCTAACCCTAACCCTAACGCTAACCAAATCCCTTACCCAGCCCTAACCTAACCCTAACCCTAACCCTAACCCTAACCCTAACCCTAACTTGTTCCTAACATGAACAAGTTTCCAACGAAAGAATGTAAATGAAAAGCACTACTTTGTAAACTGAATCACATGTGTGTCACTCAATCAATTAGGAATACAGGAAAACCGAAAAGTGTTATCTCGCACTGTAATGCACAGAAACTATTTTCCATCGAAAGAACAGAAAAGCAAAGCACAACTTTGTAAACTAAATCACATACGTGTCGCCCATTCAATTATTACAACAGGAAAACTGAAAAGTGATATATCACACTGTACAGCACAGGAACAATTTTCCAAGAAGAACAGAAAAACAAAACACTACTTTGTAAACTAAATCACATGGGTGTCGCTCGCTCAATTATGAATACAGGAAAACTGAAAAGTGATATAACACACTGTACAGCACAGGAACATGTTTCCATCGAAAGAACAGAAACGCAAAGCACAACTTTGTAAACTAATTCACATACGTGTCGCCTGTTCAATTATTATAAAAGGAAAACTGAAAACTGATATATCACATTGTACAGCACAGGAACAAGTTTCCAACGAAAGAACAGAAAAGCAAAGCACTACTTTTAAACAGAATCACCTGTGTGTCGCTCACTCAATTAGGAATACAGGAAAACTGAAAAGTCTCATCTCGCACTGTATGGCACAGAAACAAGTTTCCATTGAAAGAACAGAAACGCAAAGCACAACTCTGTAAACTAATTCACATATGTGTCGCCTGTTCAATTATTATAACAGGAAAACTGAAAAGTGATATAACCCTAACCCTAACCCTAACCCTAAGGCCCTAACCCTAACCCTAACCCTAGCCCTAACCCCTAACCCTAACCCTAACCCTAACCCTAACCCTAACCCTAACGCTAACCCTATCCCTTACCCAGCCCTAACCCTAACCCTAACCCTAACCCTAACCCTAACCCTAACACTAACTTGTTCCTAACAGGAACAAGTTTCCAACGAAAGAACGTAAATGAAAAGCACTACTTTGTAAACTGAATCACATGTGTGTCACTCGCTCAATTAGGAATACAGGAAAACCGAAAAGTGTTATATCGCACTGTACGGCACAGAAACTTGTTTCCATCAAAAGAACAGAAAAGCAAAGCACAACTTTGTAAACTAAATCACATACGTGTCGCCCGTTCAATTATTACAACAGGAAAACTGAAAAGTGATATATCACACTGTACAGCACAGAAACAAGTTTCCAAGAAGAACAGAAACCAAAAGCACTACTTTTTAAACTAAATCACATGTGTGTCGCTCGCTCCATTAGGAATACAGGAAAACTGAACAGTAATATATCTCACTGTACAGCACAAGAAACAGTTTCCAACGAATGAACAGAAAAGCAAAGCACTACTTTTAAACAGAATCACCTGTGTGTCGCTCGCTCAATTAGGAATACAGGAAAACTGAAAAGTGTTATCTCACACTGTACGGCACAGAAACAAGTTTCCATTGAAAGAACAGAAACGCAAAGCACAATTTTGTAAACTAATTCACATATGTGTCGCCTGTTCAATTATTATAACAGGAAAACTGAAAAGTGATATAACCCTAACGCTAACCCTAACCCTAAGGGCCTAACCCTAACCCTAACCCTAACCCTAACCCCTAACCCTAACCCTAACCCTAACCCTAACGCTAACCCTATCCCTTACCCAGCCCTAACCCTAACCCTAACCCTAACCCTAACCCTAACCCCTAACCCTAACCCTAACGCTAACCCGAACCCTTACTCTAACCCTAACCCTAACACTAACTTGTTCCTAACAGGAACAAGTTTCCTAACAGGAACAAGTTTCCAACGAAAGAATGTAAATGAAAAGCACTACTTTGTAAACTGAATCACATGTGTGTCACTCGCTCAATTAGGAATACAGGAAAACCGAAAAGTGTTATCTCGCACTGTACGGCACAGAAACTCGTTTCCATCGAAAGAACAGAAAAGCAAAGCACAACTTTGTAAACTAAATCACATACGTGTCGCCCGTTCAATTATTACAACAGGAAAACTGAAAAGTGATATATCACATTGTATAGCACATGAACAAGTTTCAAAATAAAGAACAAAAAAGAAAATCACTAATTTGTAAACTAAATCACATGTGTGTCACTCGCTCCATTAGGAATACAGGAAAACTGAACAGTAATATATCTCACTGTACAGCACAAAAACAAGTTTCCAACGAAAGTACAGAAACGCAAAGCACAACTTTGTAAACTAATTCACATATGTGTCGCCTGTTCAATTATTATAACAGGAAAACTGAAAAGTGATATAACCCTAACCCTAACACTAACCCTAAGGCCCTAACCCTAACCCTAACCCTAACCCTAACCCCTAACGCTAACCCTAACCCTAACCCTAACCCTAACCCTAACTTGTTCCTAACAGGAACAAGTTTCCTAACAGGAACAAGTTTCCAACGAAAGAATGTAAATGAAAAGCACTACTTTGTAAACTGAATCACATGTGTGTCACTCGCTGAATTAGGAATACAGGAAAACCGAAAAGTGTTATCTCGCACTGTACGGCACAGAAACTAGTTTCCATCGAAAGAACAGAAAAGCAAAGCACAACTTTGTAAACTAAATCACATACGTGTCGCCCGTTCAATTATTACAACAGGAAAACAGAAAAGTGATATATCACATTGTACAGCACAGGAACAAGTTTCAAATGAAAGAACAAAAAAGAAAATCACTAATTTGTAAAGTAAATCACATGTGTGTCGCTTGCTCCATTAGGAATACAGGAAAACTGAACAGTAATATATCTCACTGTACAGCACAAGAACCAGTTTCCAACGAAAGAACAGAAAAGCAAAGCACTACTTTTAAACAGAATCACCTGTGTGTCGCTCGCTCAATTAGGAATACAGGAAAACTGAAAAGTGTTATCTCACACTGTACGGCACAGAAACAAGTTTCCATTGAAAGAACAGAAACGCAAAGCACAATTTTGTAAACTAATTCACATATGTGTCGCCTGTTCAATTATTATAACAGGAAAACTGAAAAGTGATATAACCCTAACGCTAACCCTAACCCTAAGGGCCTAACCCTAACCCTAACCCTAACCCTAACCCCTAACCCTAACCCTAACCCTAACCCTAACGCTAACCCTATCCCTTACCCAGCCCTAACCCTAACCCTAACCCTAACCCTAACCCTAACCCCTAACCCTAACCCTAACCCTAACCCCTAACTCTAACCCTAACCCTAACCCTAACCCTAACCCTAACCCTAACGCTAAACCTAACCCTTACTCTAACCCTAACCCTAACACTAACTTGTTCCTAACAGGAACAAGTTTCCTAACAGGAACAAGTTTCCAACGAAAGAATGTAAATGAAAAGCACTACTTTGTAAACTGAATCACATGTGTGTCACTCGCTCAATTAGGAATACAGGAAAACCGAAAAGTATTATCTCGCACTGTACGGCACAGAAACTAGTTTTCATCGAAAGAACAGAAACGCAAAGCACAACTTTTTAAACTAAATCACATACGTGTCGCCCGTTCAATTATTACAACAGGAAAACTGAAAAGTGATATATCACACTGTACAGCACAGAAACAAGTTTCCAAGAAGAACAGAAACCCAAAGCACTACTTTGTAAACTAAATCACAAGTGTGTCGCTCACTCAATTAGGAATACAGGGAAACCGGAAAGTGTTATCTCACACTGTATGGCACAGAAACAAGTTTCCAAAGAAAGAACAGAAACGCAAAGCACAACTTTGTAAACTAAATGACATACGTGTCGCCTGTTCAATTATTATAACAGGAAAACTGCAAAGTGATATAACCCTAACCCAAACCCTAACCCTAACCCCTAACCCTAACCCTAACCCTAACCCTAACGCTAACCCTATCCCTTACCCAACCCTAACCCTAACCCTAAACCTAACCCTAACCCTAACCCTAACCCCAACCCTAACACTAACTTGTTCCTAACAGGAACAAGTTTCCAACGAAAGAACGTAAATGAAAAGCACTACTTTGTAAACTGAATCACATGTGTGTCACTCGCTCAATTAGGAATACAGGAAAACCGAAAAGTGTTATATCGCACTGTACGGCACAGAAACAAGTTTCCATCGAAAGAACAGAAAAGCAAAGCACAACTTTGTAAACTAAATCACATACGTGTCGCCCGTTCAATTATTACAACAGGAAAACAGAAAAGTGATATAATACACTGTACAGCACAGAAACAAGTTTCCAAGAAGAACAGAAACCAAAAGCACTACTATGTAAACTAAATCACATGTATTTCGCTCGCTCAATTAGGAATACAGGGAAACCGAAAAGTGTTATCTCACACTGTATGGCACAGAAACAAGTTTCCAAAGAAAGAACAGAAACGGAAAGCACAACTTTGTAAACTAAATGACATACGTGTCGCCTGTTTAATTATTATAAGAGGAAAACTGAAAAGTGATATAACACACTGTACAGCACAGGAACATGTTTCCATCGAAAGAACAGAAACGCAAAGCACAACTTTGTAAACTAATTCACATACGTGTCGCCTGTTCAATTATTATAACAGGAAAACTGAAAAGTGATATAACCCTAACACTAACCCTAACCCTAAGGCCCTAACCCTAACCCTAACCCTAACCCCTAACCCTAACCCTAACCCTAACCCTAACCCTAACCCTAACCCCTAACCCTAACCCTAACCCTAACGCTAACCAAATCCCTTACCCAGCCCTAACCTAACCCTAACCCTAACCCTAACCCTAACCCTAACTTGTTCCTAACAGGAACAAGTTTCCAACGAAAGAATGTAAATGAAAAGCACTACTTTGTAAACTGAATCACATGTGTGTCACTCAATCAATTAGGAATACAGGAAAACCGAAAAGTGTTATCTCGCACTGTAATGCACAGAAACTAGTTTCCATCGAAAGAACAGAAAAGCAAAGCACAACTTTGTAAACTAAATCACATACGTGTCGCCCATTCAATTATTACAACAGGAAAACTGAAAAGTGATATATCACACTGTACAGCACAGGAACAATTTTCCAAGAAGAACAGAAAAACAAAACACTACTTTGTAAACTAAATCACATGGGTGTCGCTCGCTCAATTATGAATACAGGGAAACCGAAAAGTGTTATCTCACACTGTATGGCACAGAAACAAGTTTCCAAAGAAAGAACAGAAACGCAAAGCACAACTTTGTAAACTAAATGACATACGTGTCGCCTGTTCAATTATTATAAGAGGAAAACTGAAAAGTGATATAACACACTGTACAGCACAGGAACATGTTTCCATCGAAAGAACAGAAACGCAAAGCACAACTTTGTAAACTAATTCACATACGTGTCGCCTGTTCAATTATTATAACAGGAAAACTGAAAACTGATATATCACATTGTACAGCACAGGAACAAGTTTCCAACGAAAGAACAGAAAAGCAAAGCACTACTTTTAAACAGAATCACCTGTGTGTCGCTCACTCAATTAGGAATACAGGAAAACTGAAAAGTCTCATCTCGCACTGTACGGCACAGAAACAAGTTTCCATTGAAAGAACAGAAACGCAAAGCACAACTCTGTAAACTAATTCACATATGTGTCGCCTGTTCAATTATTATAACAGGAAAACTGAAAAGTGATATAACCCTAACCCTAACCCTAACCCTAAGGCCCTAACCCTAACCCTAACCCTAGCCCTAACCCCTAACCCTAACCCTAACCCTAACCCTAACCCTAACGCTAACCCTATCCCTTACCCAGCCCTAACCCTAACCCTAACCCTAACCCTAACCCTAACACTAACTTGTTCCTAACAGGAACAAGTTTCCAACGAAAGAACGTAAATGAAAAGCACTACTTTGTAAACTGAATCACATGTGTGTCACTCGCTCAATTAGGAATACAGGAAAACCGAAAAGTGTTATATCGCACTGTACGGCACAGAAACTAGTTTCCATCAAAAGAACAGAAAAGCAAAGCACAACTTTGTAAACTAAATCACATACGTGTCGCCCGTTCAATTATTACAACAGGAAAACTGAAAAGTGATATATCACACTGTACAGCACAGAAACAAGTTTCCAAGAAGAACAGAAACCAAAAGCACATGAACAAGTTTCAAAATAAAGAACAAAAAAGAAAATCACTAATTTGTAAACTAAATCACATGTGTGTCACTCGCTCCATTAGGAATACAGGAAAACTGAACAGTAATATATCTCACTGTACAGCACAAGAACAAGTTTCCAACGAAAGTACAGAAAAGCAAAGCACTACTTTTAAAAACAATCACCTGTGTGTTGCTCGCTCAATTAGTAATACAGGAAAACTGAAAAGAGTTATCTCACACTGTACGGCACAGAAACAAGTTTCCATTGAAAGAACAGAAACGCAAAGCACAACTTTGTAAACTAATTCACATATGTGTCGCCTGTTCAATTATTATAACAGGAAAACTGAAAAGTGATATAACCCTAACCCTAACCCTAACCCTAAGGCCCTAACCCTAACCCTAACCCTAACCCTAACCCCTAACGCTAACCCTAACCCTAACCCTAACCCTAACCCTAACTTGTTCCTAACAGGAACAAGTTTCCTAACAGGAACAAGTTTCCAACGAAAGAATGTAAATGAAAAGCACTACTTTGTAAAGTGAATCACATGTGTGTCACTCGCTGAATTAGGAATACAGGAAAACCGAAAAGTGTTATCTCGCACTGTACGGCACAGAAACTAGTTTCCATCGAAAGAACAGAAAAGCAAAGCACAACTTTGTAAACTAAATCACATACGTGTCGCCCGTTCAATTATTACAACAGGAAAACTGAAAAGTGATATATCACACTGTACAACACAAAAACAAGTTTCCAAGAAGAACAGAAACCCAAAGCACTACTTTGTAAACTAAATCACAAGTGTGTCGCTCACTCAATTAGGAATACAGGGAAACCGGAAAGTGTTATCTCACACTGTATTGCACAGAAACAAGTTTCCAAAGAAAGAACAGAAACGCAAAGCACAACTTTGTAAACTAAATGACATACGTGTCGCCTGTTCAATTTTTATAAGAGGAAAACTGAAAAGTGACATAACACACTGTACAGCACAGGAACATGTTTCCATCGAAAGAACAGAAACGCAAAGCACAACTTTGTAAACTAATTCACATACGTGTCGCCTGTTCAATTATTATAACAAGAAAACTGAAAAGTGATATATCACATTGTACAGCACAGGAACAAGTTTCAAATGAAAGAACAAAAAAGAAAATCACTAATTTGTAAACTAAATCACATGTGTGTCGCTTGCTCCATTAGGAATACATGAAAACTGAACAGTAATATATCTCACTGTACAGCACAAGAACCAGTTTCCAACGAAAGAACAGAAAAGCAAAGCACTACTTTTAAACAGAATCACCTGTGTGTCGCTTGCTCAATTAGGAATACAGGAAAACTGAAAAGTGTTATCTCACACTGTACGGTACAGAAACAAGTTTCCATTGAAAGAACAGAAACGCAAAGCACAATTTTGTAAACTAATTCACATATGTGTCGCCTGTTCAATTATTATAACAGGAAAACTGAAAAGTGATATAACCCTAACGCTAACCCTAACCCTAAGGGCCTAACCCTAACCCTAACCCTAACCCTAACCCCTAACCCTAACCCTAACCCTAACCCTAACCCTAACGCTAACCCTATCCCTTACCCAGCCCTAACCCTAACCCTAACCCTAACCCTAACCCTAACCCCTAACCCTAACCCTAACCCTAACCCTAACCCCTAACCCTAACCCTAACCCTAACCCTAACCCTAACACTAACTTGTTCCTAACAGGAACAAGTTTCCTAACAGGAACAAGTTTCCAAGGAAAGAATGTAAATGAAAAGCACTACTTTGTAAACTGAATCACATGTGTGTCACTCGCTCAATTAGGAATACAGGAAAACCGAAAAGTATTATCTCGCACTGTACGGCACAGAAACTAGTTTCCATCGAAAGAACAGAAAAGCAAAGCACAACTTTGTAAACTAAATCACATACGTGTCGCCCGTTCAATTATTACAACAGGAAAACTGAAAAGTGATATATCACACTGTACAGCACAGAAACAAGTTTCCAAGAAGAACAGAAACCCAAAGCACTACTTTGTAAACTAAATCACAAGTGTGTCGCTCACTCAATTAGGAATACAAGGAAACCGGAAAGTGTTATCTCACACTGTATGGCACAGAAACAAGTTTCCAAAGAAAGAACAGAAACGCAAAGCACAACTTTGTAAACTAAATGACATACGTGTCGCCTGTTCAATTATTATAAGAGGAAAACTGAAAAGTGATATAACACACTGTACAGCACAGGAACATGTTTCCATCCTAAGAACAGAAACGCAAAGCACAACTTTGTAAACTAATTCACATACGTGTCGCCTGTTCAATTATTATAACAGGAAAACTGAAAAGTGATATATCACATTGTACAGCACAGGAACAAGTTTCAAATGAAAGAACAAAAAAGAAAATCACTAATTTGTGAAATAAATCACATGTGTGTCGCTCGCTCCATTAGGAATACAGGAAAACTGAACAGTTATATATCTCACTGTACAGCACAAGAACAAGTTTCCAACGAAAGAACAGAAAAGCAAAGCACTACTTTTAAACAGAATCACCTGTGTGTTGCTCGCTCAATTAGGAATACAGGAAAACTGAAAAGTGTTATCTCGCAGTGTACCGCACAGAAACAAGTTTCCATTGAAAGAACAGAAACGCAAAGCACAACTTTGTAAACCAATTCACATATGTGTCGCCTGTTCAATTATTATAACAGGAAAACTGCAAAGTGATATAACCCTAACCCAAACCCTAACCCTAACCCCTAACCCTAACCCTAACCCTAACCCCTAACCCTAACCCTAACCCTAACCCTAACGCTAACCCTATCCCTTACCCAGCCCTAACCCTAACCCTAAACCTAACCCTAACCCTAACCCTAACCCCAACCCTAGCACTAACTTGTTCCTAACAGGAACAAGTTTCCAACGAAAGAACGTAAATGAAAAGCACTACTTTGTAAACTGAATCACATGTGTGTCACTCGCTCAATTAGGAATACAGGAAAACCGAAAAGTGTTATATCGCACTGTACGGCACAGAAACAAGTTTCCATCGAAAGAACAGAAAAGCAAAGCACAACTTTGTAAACTAAATCACATACGTGTCGCCCGTTCAATTATTACAACAGGAAAACAGAAAAGTGATATATCACACTGTACAGCACAGAAACAAATTTCCAAGAAGAACAGAAACCAAAAGCACTACTATGTAAACTAAATCACATGTATTTCGCACGCTCAATTAGGAATACAGGGAAACCGAAAAGTGTTATCTCACACTGTATGGCACAGAAACAAGTTTCCAAAGAAAGAACAGAAACGGAAAGCACAACATTGTAAACTAAATGACATACGTGTCGCCTGTTTAATTATTATAAGAGGAAAACTGAAAAGTGATATAACACACTGTACAGCACAGGAACATGTTTCCATCGAAAGAACAGAAACGCAAAGCACAACTTTGTAAACTAATTCACATACGTGTCGCCTGTTCAATTATTATAACAGGAAAACTGAAAAGTGATATAACCCTAACACTAACCCTAACCCTAAGGCCCTAACCCTAACCCTAACCCTAACCCCTAACCCTAACCCTAACCCTAACCCTAACCCTAACCCTAACCCCTAACCCTAACCCTAACCCTAACGCTAACCAAATCCCTTACCCAGCCCTAACCTAACCCTAACCCTAACCCTAACCCTAACCCTAACCCTAACCCTAACTTGTTCCTAACATGAACAAGTTTCCAACGAAAGAATGTAAATGAAAAGCTCTACTTTGTAAACTGAATCACATGTGTGTCACTCAATCAATTAGGAATACAGGAAAACCGAAAAGTGTTATCTCGCACTGTAATGCACAGAAACTAGTTTCCATCGAAAGAACAGAAAAGCAAAGCACAACTTCGTAAACTAAATCACATACGTGTCGCCCATTCAATTATTACAACAGAAAAACTGAAAAGTGATATATCACACTGTACAGCACAGGAACAATTTTCCAAGAAGAACAGAAAAACAAAACACTACTTTGTAAACTAAATCACATGGGTGTCGCTCGCTCAATTATGAATACAGGAAAACTGAAAAGTGATATAACACACTGTACAGCACAGGAACATGTTTCCATCGAAAGAACAGAAACGCAAAGCACAACTTTGTAAACTAATTCACATACGTGTCGCCTGTTCAATTATTATAAAAGGAAAACTGAAAACTGATATATCACATTGTACAGCACAGGAACAATTTTCCAACGAAAGAACAGAAAAGCAAAGCACTACTTTTAAACAGAATCACCTGTGTGTCGCTCACTCAATTAGGAATACAGGAAAACTGAAAAGTCTCATCTCGCACTGTACGGCACAGAAACAAGTTTCCATTGAAAGAACAGAAACGCAAAGCACAACTCTGTAAACTAATTCACATATGTGTCGCCTGTTCAATTATTATAACAGGAAAACTGAAAAGTGATATAACCCTAACCCTAACCCTAACCCTAAGGCCCTAACCCTAACCCTAACCCTAGCCCTAACCCCTAACCCTAACCCTAACCCTAACCCTAACCCTAACCCTAACGCTAACCCTATCCCTTACCCAGCCCTAACCCTAACCCTAACCCTAACCCTAACCCTAACCCTAACACTAACTTGTTCCTAACAGGAACAAGTTTCCAACGAAAGAACGTAAATGAAAAGCACTACTTTGTAAACTGAATCACATGTGTGTCACTCGCTCAATTAGGAATACAGGAAAACCGAAAAGTGTTATATCGCACTGTACGGCACAGAAACTTGTTTCCATCAAAAGAACAGAAAAGCAAAGCACAACTTTGTAAACTAAATCACATACGTGTCGCCCGTTCAATTATTACAACAGGAAAACTGAAAAGTGATATATCACACTGTACAGCACAGAAACAAGTTTCCAAGAAGAACAGAAACCAAAAGCACTACTTTTTAAACTAAATCACATGTGTGTCGCTCGCTCCATTAGGAATACAGGAAAACTGAACAGTAATATATCTCACTGTACAGCACAAGAAACAGTTTCCAACGAAAGAACAGAAAAGCAAAGCACTACTTTTAAACAGAATCACCTGTGTGTCGCTCGCTCAATTAGGAATACAGGAAAACTGAAAAGTGTTATCTCACACTGTACGGCACAGAAACAAGTTTCCATTGAAAGAACAGAAACGCAAAGCACAATTTTGTAAACTAATTCACATATGTGTCGCCTGTTCAATTATTATAACAGGAAAACTGAAAAGTGATATAACCCTAACGCTAACCCTAACCCTAAGGGCCTAACCCTAACCCTAACACTAACCCTAACCCCTAACCCTAACCCTAACCCTAACCCTAACCCTAACGCTAACCCTATCCCTTACCCAGCCCTAACCCTAACCCTAACCCTAACCCTAACCCCTAACCCTAACCCTAACCCTAACCCTAACGCTAACCCGAACCCTTACTCTAACCCTAACCCTAACACTAACTTGTTCCTAACAGGAACAAGTTTCCTAACAGGAACAAGTTTCCAACGAAAGAACGTAAATGAAAAGCACTACTTTGTAAACTGAATCACATGTGTGTCACTCGCTCAATTAGGAATACAGGAAAACCGAAAAGTGTTATCTCGCACTGTACGGCACAGAAACTCGTTTCCATCGAAAGAACAGAAAAGCAAAGCACAACTTTGTAAACTAAATCACATACGTGTCGCCCGTTCAATTATTACAACAGGAAAACTGAAAAGTGATATATCACATTGTATAGCACATGAACAAGTTTCAAAATAAAGAACAAAAAAGAAAATCACTAATTTGTAAACTAAATCACATGTGTGTCACTCGCTCCATTAGGAATACAGGAAAACTGAACAGTAATATATCTCACTGTACAGCACAAAAACAAGTTTCCAACGAAAGTACAGAAAAGCAAAGCACTACTTTTAAAAACAATCACCTGTGTGTTGCTCGCTCAATTAGTAATACAGGAAAACTGAAAAGAGTTATCTCACACTGTACAGCACAGAAACAAGTTTCCATTGAAAGAACAGAAACGCAAAGCACAACTTTGTAAACTAATTCACATATGTGTCGCCTGTTCAATTATTATAACAGGAAAACTGAAAAGTGATATAACCCTAACCCTAACCCTAACCCTAAGGCCCTAACCCTAACCCTAACCCTAACCCTAACCCCTAACGCTAACCCTAACCCTAACCCTAACCCTAACCCTAACTTGTTCCTAACAGGAACAAGTTTCCTAACAGGAACAAGTTTCCAACGAAAGAATGTAAATGAAAAGCACTACTTTGTAAACTGAATCACATGTGTGTCACTCGCTGAATTAGGAATACAGGAAAACCGAAAAGTGTTATCTCGCACTGTACGGCACAGAAACTAGTTTCCATCGAAAGAACAGAAAAGCAAAGCACAACTTTGTAAACTAAATCACATACGTGTCGCCCGTTCAATTATTACAACAGGAAAACTGAAAAGTGATATATCACACTGTACAACACAGAAACAAGTTTCCAAGAAGAACAGAAACCCAAAGCACTACTTTGTAAACTAAATCACAAGTGTGTCGCTCACTCAATTAGGAATACAGGGAAACCGGAAAGTGTTATCTCACACTGTATGGCACAGAAACAAGTTTCCAAAGAAAGAACAGAAACGCAAAGCACAACTTTGTAAACTAAATGACATACGTGTCGCCTGTTCAATTTTTATAAGAGGAAAACTGAAAAGTGACATAACACACTGTACAGCACAGGAACATGTTTCCATCGAAAGAACAGAAACGCAAAGCACCACTTTGTAAACTAATTCACATACGTGTCGCCTGTTCAATTATTATAACAGGAAAACTGAAAAGTGATATATCACATTGTACAGCACAGGAACAAGTTTCAAATGAAAGAACAAAAAAGAAAATCACTAATTTGTAAACTAAATCACATGTGTGTCGCTTGCTCCATTAGGAATACAGGAAAACTGAACAGTAATATATCTCACTGTACAGCACAAGAACCAGTTTCCAACGAAAGAACAGAAAAGCAAAGCACTACTTTTAAACAGAATCACCTGTGTGTCGCTCGCTCAATTAGGAATACAGGAAAACTGAAAAGTGTTATCTCACACTGTACGGCACAGAAACAAGTTTCCATTGAAAGAACAGAAACGCAAAGCACAATTTTGTAAACTAATTCACATATGTGTCGCCTGTTCAATTATTATAACAGGAAAACTGAAAAGTGATATAACCCTAACGCTAACCCTAACCCTAAGGGCCTAACCCTAACCCTAACCCTAACCCTAACCCCTAACCCTAACCCTAACCCTAACCCTAACCCTAACGCTAACCCTATCCCTTACCCAGCCCTAACCCTAACCCTAACCCTAACCCTAACCCTAACCCCTAACCCTAACCCTAACCCTAACCCCTAACTCTAACCCTAACCCTAACCCTAACCCTAACCCTAACCCTAACGCTAACCCTAACCCTTACTCTAACCCTAACCCTAACACTAACTTGTTCCTAACAGGAACAAGTTTCCTAACAGGAACAAGTTTCCAACGAAAGAATGTAAATGAAAAGCACTACTTTGTAAACTGAATCACATGTGTGTCACTCGCTCAATTAGGAATACAGGAAAACCGAAAAGTATTATCTCGCACTGTACGGCACAGAAACTAGTTTTCATCGAAAGAACAGAAACGCAAAGCACAACTTTTTAAACTAAATCACATACGTGTCGCCCGTTCAATTATTACAACAGGAAAACTGAAAAGTGATATATCACACTGTACAGCACAGAAACAAGTTTCCAAGAAGAACAGAAACCCAAAGCACTACTTTGTAAACTAAATCACAAGTGTGTCGCTCACTCAATTAGGAATACAGGGAAACCGGAAAGTGTTATCTCACACTGTATGGCACAGAAACAAGTTTCCAAAGAAAGAACAGAAACGCAAAGCACAACTTTGTAAACTAAATGACATACGTGTCGCCTGTTCAATTATTATAAGAGGAAAACTGAAAAGTGATATAACACACTGTACAGCACAGGAACATGTTTCCATCCTAAGAACAGAAACGCAAAGCACAACTTTGTAAACTAATTCACATACGTGTCGCCTGTTCAATTATTATAACAGGAAAACTGAAAAGTGATATATCACATTGTACAGCACAGGAACAAGTTTCAAATGAAAAAACAAAAAAGAAAATCACTAATTTGTGAAATAAATCACATGTGTGTCGCTCGCTCCATTAGGAATACAGGAAAACCGAAAAGTGTTATATCGCACTGTACGGCACAGAAACTAGTTTCCATCAAAAGAACAGAAAAGCAAAGCACAACTTTGTAAACTAAATCACATACGTGTCGCCCGTTCAATTATTACAACAGGAAAACTGAAAAGTGATATATCACACTGTACAGCACAGAAACAAGTTTCCAAGAAGAACAGAAACCAAAAGCACATGAACAAGTTTCAAAATAAAGAACAAAAAAGAAAATCACTAATTTGTAAACTAAATCACATGTGTGTCACTCGCTCCATTAGGAATACAGGAAAACTGAACAGTAATATATCTCACTGTACAGCACAAGAACAAGTTTCCAACGAAAGTACAGAAAAGCAAAGCACTACTTTTAAAAACAATCACCTGTGTGTTGCTCGCTCAATTAGTAATACAGGAAAACTGAAAAGAGTTATCTCACACTGTACGGCACAGAAACAAGTTTCCATTGAAAGAACAGAAACGCAAAGCACAACTTTGTAAACTAATTCACATATGTGTCGCCTGTTCAATTATTATAACAGGAAAACTGAAAAGTGATATAACCCTAACCCTAACCCTAACCCTAAGGCCCTAACCCTAACCCTAACCCTAACCCTAACCCCTAACGCTAACCCTAACCCTAACCCTAACCCTAACCCTAACTTGTTCCTAACAGGAACAAGTTTCCTAACAGGAACAAGTTTCCAACGAAAGAATGTAAATGAAAAGCACTACTTTGTAAAGTGAATCACATGTGTGTCACTCGCTGAATTAGGAATACAGGAAAACCGAAAAGTGTTATCTCGCACTGTACGGCACAGAAACTAGTTTCCATCGAAAGAACAGAAAAGCAAAGCACAACTTTGTAAACTAAATCACATACGTGTCGCCCGTTCAATTATTACAACAGGAAAACTGAAAAGTGATATATCACACTGTACAACACAAAAACAAGTTTCCAAGAAGAACAGAAACCCAAAGCACTACTTTGTAAACTAAATCACAAGTGTGTCGCTCACTCAATTAGGAATACAGGGAAACCGGAAAGTGTTATCTCACACTGTATGGCACAGAAACAAGTTTCCAAAGAAAGAACAGAAACGCAAAGCACAACTTTGTAAACTAAATGACATACGTGTCGCCTGTTCAATTTTTATAAGAGGAAAACTGAAAAGTGACATAACACACTGTACAGCACAGGAACATGTTTCCATCGAAAGAACAGAAACGCAAAGCACAACTTTGTAAACTAATTCACATACGTGTCGCCTGTTCAATTATTATAACAAGAAAACTGAAAAGTGATATATCACATTGTACAGCACAGGAACAAGTTTCAAATGAAAGAACAAAAAAGAAAATCACTAATTTGTAAACTAAATCACATGTGTGTCGCTTGCTCCATTAGGAATACATGAAAACTGAACAGTAATATATCTCACTGTACAGCACAAGAACCAGTTTCCAACGAAAGAACAGAAAAGCAAAGCACTACTTTTAAACAGAATCACCTGTGTGTCGCTCGCTCAATTAGGAATACAGGAAAACTGAAAAGTGTTATCTCACACTGTACGGTACAGAAACAAGTTTCCATTGAAAGAACAGAAACGCAAAGCACAATTTTGTAAACTAATTCACATATGTGTCGCCTGTTCAATTATTATAACAGGAAAACTGAAAAGTGATATAACCCTAACGCTAACCCTAACCCTAAGGGCCTAACCCTAACCCTAACCCTAACCCTAACCCCTAACCCTAACCCTAACCCTAACCCTAACCCTAACCCTAACGCTAACCCTATCCCTTACCCAGCCCTAACCCTAACCCTAACCCTAACCCTAACCCTAACCCCTAACCCTAACCCTAACCCTAACCCTAACCCCTAACTCTAACCCTAACCCTAACCCTAACCCTAACACTAACTTGTTCCTAACAGGAACAAGTTTCCTAACAGGAACAAGTTTCCAACGAAAGAATGTAAATGAAAAGCACTACTTTGTAAACTGAATCACATGTGTGTCACTCGCTCAATTAGGAATACAGGAAAACCGAAAAGTATTATCTCGCACTGTACGGCACAGAAACTAGTTTCCATCGAAAGAACAGAAAAGCAAAGCACAACTTTGTAAACTAAATCACATACGTGTCGCCCGTTCAATTATTACAACAGGAAAACTGAAAAGTGATATATCACACTGTACAGCACAGAAACAAGTTTCCAAGAAGAACAGAAACCCAAAGCACTACTTTGTAAACTAAATCACAAGTGTGTCGCTCACTCAATTAGGAATACAAGGAAACCGGAAAGTGTTATCTCACACTGTATGGCACAGAAACAAGTTTCCAAAGAAAGAACAGAAACGCAAAGCACAACTTTGTAAACTAAATGACATACGTGTCGCCTGTTCAATTATTATAAGAGGAAAACTGAAAAGTGATATAACACACTGTACAGCACAGGAACATGTTTCCATCCTAAGAACAGAAACGCAAAGCACAACTTTGTAAACTAATTCACATACGTGTCGCCTGTTCAATTATTATAACAGGAAAACTGAAAAGTGATATATCACATTGTACAGCACAGGAACAAGTTTCAAATGAAAGAACAAAAAAGAAAATCACTAATTTGTGAAATAAATCACATGTGTGTCGCTCGCTCCATTAGGAATACATGAAAACTGAACAGTTATATATCTCACTGTACAGCACAAGAACAAGTTTCCAACGAAAGAACAGAAAAGCAAAGCACTACTTTTAAACAGAATCACCTGTGTGTTGCTCGCTCAATTAGGAATACAGGAAAACTGAAAAGTGTTATCTCGCAGTGTACCGCACAGAAACAAGTTTCCATTGAAAGAACAGAAAGGCAAAGCACAACTTTGTAAACCAATTCACATATGTGTCGCCTGTTCAATTATTATAACAGGAAAACTGCAAAGTGATATAACCCTAACCCAAACCCTAACCCTAACCCCTAACCCTAACCCTAACCCCTAACCCTAACCCTAACCCTAACCCTAACGCTAACCCTATCCCTTACCCAGCCCTAACCCTAACCCTAAACCTAACCCTAACCCTAACCCTAACCCCAACCCTAGCACTAACTTGTTCCTAACAGGAACAAGTTTCCAACGAAAGAACGTAAATGAAAAGCACTACTTTGTAAACTGAATCACATGTGTGTCACTCGCTCAATTAGGAATACAGGAAAACCGAAAAGTGTTATATCGCACTGTACGGCACAGAAACAAGTTTCCATCGAAAGAACAGAAAAGCAAAGCACAACTTTGTAAACTAAATCACATACGTGTCGCCCGTTCAATTATTACAACAGGAAAACAGAAAATTGATATATCACACTGTACAGCACAGAAACAAATTTCCAAGAAGAACAGAAACCAAAAGCACTACTATGTAAACTAAATCACATGTATTTCGCTCGCTCAATTAGGAATACAGGGAAACCGAAAAGTGTTATCTCACACTGTATGGCACAGAAACAAGTTTCCAAAGAAAGAACAGAAACGGAAAGCACAACATTGTAAACTAAATGACATACGTGTCGCCTGTTTAATTATTATAAGAGGAAAACTGAAAAGTGATATAACACACTGTACAGCACAGGAACATGTTTCCATCGAAAGAACAGAAACGCAAAGCACAACTTTGTAAACTAATTCACATACGTGTCGCCTGTTCAATTATTATAACAGGAAAACTGAAAAGTGATATAACCCTAACACTAACCCTAACCCTAAGGCCCTAACCCTAACCCTAACCCTAACCCCTAACCCTAACCCTAACCCTAACCCTAACCCTAACCCCTAACCCTAACCCTAACCCTAACGCTAACCAAATCCCTTACCCAGCCCTAACCTAACCCTAACCCTAACCCTAACCCTAACCCTAACCCTAACTTGTTCCTAACATGAACAAGTTTCCAACGAAAGAATGTAAATGAAAAGCACTACTTTGTAAACTGAATCACATGTGTGTCACTCAATCAATTAGGAATACAGGAAAACCGAAAAGTGTTATCTCGCACTGTAATGCACAGAAACTAGTTTCCATCGAAAGAACAGAAAAGCAAAGCACAACTTTGTAAACTAAATCACATACGTGTCGCCCATTCAATTATTACAACAGGAAAACTGAAAAGTGATATATCACACTGTACAGCACAGGAACAATTTTCCAAGAAGAACAGAAAAACAAAACACTACTTTGTAAACTAAATCACATGGGTGTCGCTCGCTCAATTATGAATACAGGAAAACTGAAAAGTGATATAACACACTGTACAGCACAGGAACATGTTTCCATCGAAAGAACAGAAACGCAAAGCACAACTTTGTAAACTAATTCACATACGTGTCGCCTGTTCAATTATTATAAAAGGAAAACTGAAAACTGATATATCACATGGTACAGCACAGGAACAATTTTCCAACGAAAGAACAGAAAAGCAAAGCACTACTTTTAAACAGAATCACCTGTGTGTCGCTCACTCAATTAGGAATACAGGAAAACCGAAAAGTGTTATCTCGCACTGTACGGCACAGAAACTAGTTTCCATCGAAAGAACAGAAAAGCAAAGCACAACTTTGTAAACTAAATCACATACGTGTCGCCCGTTCAATTATTACAACAGGAAAACTGAAAAGTGATATATCACACTGTACAACACAGAAACAAGTTTCCAAGAAGAACAGAAACCCAAAGCACTACTTTGTAAACTAAATCACAAGTGTGTCGCTCACTCAATTAGGAATACAGGGAAACCGGAAAGTGTTATCTCACACTGTATGGCACAGAAACAAGTTTCCAAAGAAAGAACAGAAACGCAAAGCACAACTTTGTAAACTAAATGACATACGTGTCGCCTGTTCAATTTTTATAAGAGGAAAACTGAAAAGTGACATAACACACTGTACAGCACAGGAACATGTTTCCATCGAAAGAACAGAAACGCAAAGCACAACTTTGTAAACTAATTCACATACGTGTCGCCTGTTCAATTATTATAACAGGAAAACTGAAAAGTGATATATCACATTGTACAGCACAGGAACAAGTTTCAAATGAAAGAACAAAAAAGAAAATCACTAATTTGTAAACTAAATCACATGTGTGTCGCTTGCTCCATTAGGAATACAGGAAAACTGAACAGTAATATATCTCACTGTACAGCACAAGAACCAGTTTCCAACGAAAGAACAGAAAAGCAAAGCACTACTTTTAAACAGAATCACCTGTGTGTCGCTCGCTCAATTAGGAATACAGGAAAACTGAAAAGTGTTATCTCACACTGTACGGCACAGAAACAAGTTTCCATTGAAAGAACAGAAACGCAAAGCACAATTTTGTAAACTAATTCACATATGTGTCGCCTGTTCAATTATTATAACAGGAAAACTGAAAAGTGATATAACCCTAACGCTAACCCTAACCCTAAGGGCCTAACCCTAACCCTAACCCTAACCCTAACCCCTAACCCTAACCCTAACCCTAACCCTAACCCTAACGCTAACCCTATCCCTTACCCAGCCCTAACCCTAACCCTAACCCTAACCCTAACCCTAACCCTAACCCCTAACCCTAACCCTAACCCTAACCCTAACCCTAACCCCTAACCCTAACCCTAACCCTAACCCTAACCCTAACGCTAACCCTATCCCTTACCCAGCCCTAACCCTAACCCTAACCCTAACCCTAACCCTAACCCCTAACCCTAACCCTAACCCTAACCCCTAACTCTAACCCTAACCCTAACCCTAACCCTAACCCTAACCCTAACGCTAACCCTAACCCTTACTCTAACCCTAACCCTAACACTAACTTGTTCCTAACAGGAACAAGTTTCCTAACAGGAACAAGTTTCCAACGAAAGAATGTAAATGAAAAGCACTACTTTGTAAACTGAATCACATGTGTGTCACTCGCTCAATTAGGAATACAGGAAAACCGAAAAGTATTATCTCGCACTGTACGGCACAGAAACTAGTTTTCATCGAAAGAACAGAAACGCAAAGCACAACTTTTTAAACTAAATCACATACGTGTCGCCCGTTCAATTATTACAACAGGAAAACTGAAAAGTGATATATCACACTGTACAGCACAGAAACAAGTTTCCAAGAAGAACAGAAACCCAAAGCACTACTTTGTAAACTAAATCACAAGTGTGTCGCTCACTCAATTAGGAATACAGGGAAACCGGAAAGTGTTATCTCACACTGTATGGCACAGAAACAAGTTTCCAAAGAAAGAACAGAAACGCAAAGCACAACTTTGTAAACTAAATGACATACGTGTCGCCTGTTCAATTATTATAAGAGGAAAACTGAAAAGTGATATAACACACTGTACAGCACAGGAACATGTTTCCATCCTAAGAACAGAAACGCAAAGCACAACTTTGTAAACTAATTCACATACGTGTCGCCTGTTCAATTATTATAACAGGAAAACTGAAAAGTGATATATCACATTGTACAGCACAGGAACAAGTTTCAAATGAAAAAACAAAAAAGAAAATCACTAATTTGTGAAATAAATCACATGTGTGTCGCTCGCTCCATTAGGAATACAGGAAAACTGAACAGTTATATATCTCACTGTACAGCACAAGAACAAGTTTCCAACGAAAGAACAGAAAAGCAAAGCACTACTTTTAAACAGAATCACCTGTGTGTTGCTCGCTCAATTAGGAATACAGGAAAACTGAAAAGTGTTATCTCGCAGTGTACGGCACAGAAACAAGTTTCCATTGAAAGAACAGAAACGCAAAGCACAACTTTGTAAACCAATTCACATATGTGTCGCCTGTTCAATTATTATAACAGGAAAACTGCAAAGTGATATAACCCTAACCCAAACCCTAACCCTAACCCCTAACCCTAACCCTAACCCTAACCCTAACGCTAACCCTATCCCTTACCCAGCCCTAACCCTAACCCTAAACCTAACCCTAACCCTAACCCTAACCCCAACCCTAACACTAACTTGTTCCTAATAGGAACAAGTTTCCAACGAAAGAACGTAAATGAAAAGCACTACTTTGTAAACTGAATCACATGTGTGTCACTCGCTCAATTAGGAATACAGGAAAACCGAAAAGTGTTATATCGCACTGTACGGCACAGAAACAAGTTTCCATCGAAAGAACAGAAAAGCAAAGCACAACTTTGTAAACTAAATCACATACGTGTCGCCCGTTCAATTATTACAACAGGAAAACAGAAAAGTGATATATCACACTGTACAGCACAGAAACAAGTTTCCAAGAAGAACAGAAACCAAAAGCACTACTATGTAAACTAAATCACATGTATTTCGCTCGCTCAATTAGGAATACAGGGAAACCGAAAAGTGTTATCTCACACTGTATGGCACAGAAACAAGTTTCCAAAGAAAGAACAGAAACGGAAAGCACAACTTTGTAAACTAAATGACATACGTGTCGCCTGTTTAATTATTATATGAGGAAAACTGAAAAGTGATATAACACACTGTACAGCACAGGAACATGTTTCCATCGAAAGAACAGAAACGCAAAGCACAACTTTGTAAACTAATTCACATACGTGTCGCCTGTTCAATTATTATAACAGGAAAACTGAAAAGTGATATATCACATTGTACAGCAAAGGAACAAGTTTCAAAATAAAGAACAAAAAAGAAATTCACTAATTTGTAAACTAAATCACATGTGTGTCACTCGCTCCATTAGGAATACAGGAAAACTGAACAGTAATATATCTCACTGTACAGCACAAGAACAAGTTTCCAACGAAAGTACAGAAAAGCAAAGCACTACTTTTAAAAACAATCACCTGTGTGTTGCTCGCTCAATTAGGAATACAGGAAAACTGAAAAGTGTTATCTCGCAGTGTACCGCACAGAAAAAAGTTTCCATTGAAAGAACAGAAACGCAAAGCACAACTTTGTAAACCAATTCACATATGTGTCGCCTGTTCAATTATTATAACAGGAAAACTGCAAAGTGATATAACCCTAACCCTAACCCTAACCCTAAGGCCCTAACCCTAACCCTAACCCTAACCCTAACCCCTAACGCTAACCCTAACCCTAACCCTAACCCTAACCCTAACTTGTTCCTAACAGGAACAAGTTTCCTAACAGGAACAAGTTTCCAACGAAAGAATGTAAATGAAAAGCACTACTTTGTAAACTGAATCACATGTGTGTCACTCGCTGAATTAGGAATACAGGAAAACCGAAAAGTGTTATCTCGCACTGTACGGCACAGAAACTAGTTTCCATCGAAAGAACAGAAAAGCAAAGCACAACTTTGTAAACTAAATCACATACGTGTCGCCCGTTCAATTATTACAACAGGAAAACTGAAAAGTGATATATCACACTGTACAACACAGAAACAAGTTTCCAAGAAGAACAGAAACCCAAAGCACTACTTTGTAAACTAAATCACAAGTGTGTCGCTCACTCAATTAGGAATACAGGGAAACCGGAAAGTGTTATCTCACACTGTATGGCACAGAAACAAGTTTCCAAAGAAAGAACAGAAACGCAAAGCACAACTTTGTAAACTAAATGACATACGTGTCGCCTGTTCAATTTTTATAAGAGGAAAACTGAAAAGTGACATAACACACTGTACAGCACAGGAACATGTTTCCATCGAAAGAACAGAAACGCAAAGCACAACTTTGTAAACTAATTCACATACGTGTCGCCTGTTCAATTATTATAACAGGAAAACTGAAAAGTGATATATCACATTGTACAGCACAGGAACAAGTTTCAAATGAAAGAACAAAAAAGAAAATCACTAATTTGTAAACTAAATCACATGTGTGTCGCTTGCTCCATTAGGAATACAGGAAAACTGAACAGTAATATATCTCACTGTACAGCACAAGAACCAGTTTCCAACGAAAGAACAGAAAAGCAAAGCACTACTTTTAAACAGAATCACCTGTGTGTCGCTCGCTCAATTAGGAATACAGGAAAACTGAAAAGTGTTATCTCACACTGTACGGCACAGAAACAAGTTTCCATTGAAAGAACAGAAATGCAAAGCACAATTTTGTAAACTAATTCACATATGTGTCGCCTGTTCAATTATTATAACAGGAAAACTGAAAAGTGATATAACCCTAACGCTAACCCTAACCCTAAGGGCCTAACCCTAACCCTAACCCTAACCCTAACCCCTAACCCTAACCCTAACCCTAACCCTAACCCTAACGCTAACCCTATCCCTTACCCAGCCCTAACCCTAACCCTAACCCTAACCCTAACCCTAACCCCTAACCCTAACCCTAACCCTAACCCCTAACTCTAACCCTAACCCTAACCCTAACCCTAACCCTAACCCTAACCCTAACGCTAACCCTAACCCTTACTCTAACCCTAACCCTAACACTAACTTGTTCCTAACAGGAACAAGTTTCCTAACAGGAACAAGTTTCCAACGAAAGAATGTAAATGAAAAGCACTACTTTGTAAACTGAATCACATGTGTGTCACTCGCTCAATTAGGAATACAGGAAAACCGAAAAGTATTATCTCGCACTGTACGGCACAGAAACTAGTTTTCATCGAAAGAACAGAAACGCAAAGCACAACTTTTTAAACTAAATCACATACGTGTCGCCCGTTCAATTATTACAACAGGAAAACTGAAAAGTGATATATCACACTGTACAGCACAGAAACAAGTTTCCAAGAAGAACAGAAACCCAAAGCACTACTTTGTAAACTAAATCACAAGTGTGTCGCTCACTCAATTAGGAATACAGGGAAACCGGAAAGTGTTATCTCACACTGTATGGCACAGAAACAAGTTTCCAAAGAAAGAACAGAAACGCAAAGCACAACTTTGTAAACTAAATGACATACGTGTCGCCTGTTCAATTATTATAAGAGGAAAACTGAAAAGTGATATAACACACTGTACAGCACAGGAACATGTTTCCATCCTAAGAACAGAAACGCAAAGCACAACTTTGTAAACTAATTCACATACGTGTCGCCTGTTCAATTATTATAACAGGAAAACTGAAAAGTGATATATCACATTGTACAGCACAGGAACAAGTTTCAAATGAAAAAACAAAAAAGAAAATCACTAATTTGTGAAATAAATCACATGTGTGTCGCTCGCTCCATTAGGAATACAGGAAAACTGAACAGTTATATATCTCACTGTACAGCACAAGAACAAGTTTCCAACGAAAGAACAGAAAAGCAAAGCACTACTTTTAAACAGAATCACCTGTGTGTTGCTCGCTCAATTAGGAATACAGGAAAACTGAAAAGTGTTATCTCGCAGTGTACCGCACAGAAACAAGTTTCCATTGAGAGAACAGAAACGCAAAGCACAACTTTGTAAACCAATTCACATATGTGTCGCCTGTTCAACTATTATAACAGGAAAACTGCAAAGTGATATAACCCTAACCCAAACCCTAACCCTAACCCCTAACCCTAACCCTAACCCTAACCCTAACGCTAACCCTATCCCTTACCCAGCCCTAACCCTAACCCTAAACCTAACCCTAACCCTAACCCTAACCCCAACCCTAACACTAACTTGTTCCTAACAGGAACAAGTTTCCAACGAAAGAACGTAAATGAAAAGCACTACTTTGTAAACTGAATCACATGTGTGTCACTCGCTCAATTAGGAATACAGGAAAACCGAAAAGTGTTATATCGCACTGTACGGCACAGAAACAAGTTTCCATCGAAAGAACAGAAAAGCAAAGCACAACTTTGTAAACTAAATCACATACGTGTCGCCCGTTCAATTATTACAACAGGAAAACAGAAAAGTGATATATCACACTGTACAGCACAGAAACAAGTTTCCAAGAAGAACAGAAACCAAAAGCACTACTATGTAAACTAAATCACATGTATTTCGCTCGCTCAATTAGGAATACAGGGAAACCGAAAAGTGTTATCTCACACTGTATGGCACAGAAACAAGTTTCCAAAGAAAGAACAGAAACGGAAAGCACAACTTTGTAAACTAAATGACATACGTGTCGCCTGTTTAATTATTATATGAGGAAAACTGAGAAGTGATATAACACACTGTACAGCACAGGAACATGTTTCCATCGAAAGAACAGAAACGCAAAGCACAACTTTGTAAACTAATTCACATACGTGTCGCCTGTTCAATTATTATAACAGGAAAACTGAAAAGTGATATATCACATTGTACAGCAAAGGAACAAGTTTCAAAATAAAGAACAAAAAAGAAATTCACTAATTTGTAAACTAAATCACATGTGTGTCACTCGCTCCATTAGGAATACAGGAAAAGTGAACAGTAATATATCTCACTGTACAGCACAAGAACAAGTTTCCAACGAAAGTACAGAAAAGCAAAGCACTACTTTTAAAAACAATCACCTGTGTGTTGCTCGCTCAATTAGGAATACAGGAAAACTGAAAAGTGTTATCTCGCAGTGTACCGCACAGAAAAAAGTTTCCATTGAAAGAACAGAAACGCAAAGCACAACTTTGTAAACCAATTCACATATGTGTCGCCTGTTCAATTATTATAACAGGAAAACTGCAAAGTGATATAACCCTAACCCAAACCCTAACCCTAACCCCTAACCCTAACCCTAACCCTAACCCTAACGCTAACCCTATCCCTTACCCAGCCCTAACCCTAACCCTAAACCTAACCCTAACCCTAACCCTAACCCTAACACTAACTTGTTCCTAACAGGAACAAGTTTCCAACGAAAGAACGTAAATGAAAAGCACTACTTTGTAAACTGAATCACATGTGTGTCACTCGCTCAATTAGGAATACAGGAAAACCGAAAAGTGTTATATCGCACTGTACGGCACAGAAACAAGTTTCCATCGAAAGAACAGAAAAGCAAAGCACAACTTTGTAAACTAAATCACATACGTGTCGCCCGTTCAATTATTACAACAGGAAAACAGAAAAGTGATATATCACACTGTACAGCACAGAAACAAGTTTCCAAGAAGAACAGAAACCAAAAGCACTACTATGTAAACTAAATCACATGTATTTCGCTCGCTCAATTAGGAATACAGGGAAACCGAAAAGTGTTATCTCACACTGTATGGCACAGAAACAAGTTTCCAAAGAAAGAACAGAAACGGAAAGCACAATTTTGTAAACTAAATGACATACGTGTCGCCTGTTTAATTATTATAAGAGGAAAACTGAAAAGTGATATAACACACTGTACAGCACAGGAACATGTTTCCATCGAAAGAACAGAAACGCAAAGCACAACTTTGTAAACTAATTCACATACGTGTCGCCTGTTCAATTATTATAACAGGAAAACTGAAAAGTGATATAACCCTAACACTAACCCTAACCCTAAGGCCCTAACCCTAACCCTAACCCTAACCCCTAACCCTAACCCTAACCCTAACCCTAACCCTAACCCTAACCCTAACCCTAACTTGTTCCTAACAGGAACAAGTTTCCAACGAAAGAATGTAAATGAAAAGCACTACTTTGTAAACTGAATCACATGTGTGTCACTCGCTCAATTAGGAATACAGGAAAACCGAAAAGTGTTATCTCGCACTGTACGGCACAGAAACTAGTTTCCATCGAAAGAACAGAAAAGCAAAGCACAACTTTGTAAACTAAATCACATACGTGTCGCCCGTTCAATTATTACAACAGGAAAACTGAAAAGTGATATATCACAATGTACAGCACAGAAACATGTTTCCAAGAACAGAAACCCAAAGCACTACTTTGTAAACTAAATCACAAGAGTGTCGCTCACACAATTAGGAATACAGGGAAACCGAAAAGTGTTATCTCACACTGTATGGCACAGAAACAAGTTTCCAAAGAAAGAACAGAAACGCAAAGCACAACTTTGTAAACTAATTCACATACGTGTCGCCTGTTCAATTATTATAACAGGAAAACTGAAAAGTGATATATCACATTGTACAGCACAGGAACAAGTTTCAAATGAAAGAACAAAAAAGAAAATCACTAATTTGTAAACTAAATCACATGTGTGTCACTCGCTCCATTAGGAATACAGGAAAACTGAACAGTAATATATCTCACTGTACAGCACAAGAACAAATTTCCAATGAAAGTACAGAAAAGCAAAGCACTACTTTTAAAAACAATCACCTGTGTGTTGCTCGCTCAATTAGGAATACAGGAAAACTGAAAAGAGTTATCTCACACTGTATGGCACAGAAACAAGTTTCCATTGAAAGAACAGAAACGCAAAGCACAACTTTGTAAACTAATTCACATATGTGTCGCCTGTTCAATTATTATAACAGGAAAACTGAAAAGTGATATAACCCTAACCCCTAACCCTAACCCTAACCCTAACCCCTAACCCTAACGCTAACCCTATCCCTTACCCAGCCCTAACCTAACCCATACCCTAACCCTAACCCTAACCCTAACCCTAACCCTAACTTGTTCCTAACAGGAACAAGTTTCCAACGAAAGAATGTAAATGAAAAGCACTACTTTGTAAACTGAATCACATGTGTGTCACTCGCTCAATTAGGAATACAGGAAAACCGAAAAGTGTTATCTCGCACTGTACGGCACAGAAACTAGTTTCCATCGAAAGAACAGAAAAGCAAAGCACAACTTTGTAAACTAAATCACATACGTGTCGCCCGTTCAATTATTACAACAGGAAAACTGAAAAGTGATATATCACACTGTACAACACAGAAACAAGTTTCCAAGAAGAACAGAAACCCAAAGCACTACTTTGTAAACTAAATCACAAGTGTGTCGCTCACTCAATTAGGAATACAGGGAAACCGGAAAGTGTTATCTCACACTGTATGGCACAGAAACAAGTTTCCAAAGAAAGAACAGAAACGGAAAGCACAACTTTGTAAACTAAATGACATACGTGTCGCCTGTTCAATTTTTATAAGAGGAAAACTGAAAAGTGATATAACACACTGTACTGCACAGGAACATGTTTCCATCGAAAGAACAGAAACGCAAAGCACAACTTTGTAAACTAATTCACATACGTGTCGCCTGTTCAATTATTATAAGAGGAAAACTGAAAAGTGATATAACACACTGTACAGCACAGGAACATGTTTCCATCGAAAGAACAGAAACGCAAAGCACAACATTGTAAACTAATTCACATACGTGTCGCCTGTTCAATTATTATAACAGGAAAACTGAAAAGTGATATATCACATTGTACAGCACAGGAACAAGTTTCAAATGAAAGAACAAAAAAGAAAATCACTAATTTGTAAACTAAATCACATGTGTGTCACTCGCTCCATTAGGAATACAGGAAAACTGAACAGTAATATATCTCACTGTACAGCACAAGAACAAATTTCCAATGAAAGTACAGAAAAGCAAAGCACTACTTTTAAAAACAATCACCTGTGTGTTGCTCGCTCAATTAGGAATACAGGAAAACTGAAAAGAGTTATCTCACACTGTATGGCACAGAAACAAGTTTCCATTGAAAGAACAGAAACGCAAAGCACAACTTTGTAAACTAATTCACATATGTGTCGCCTGTTCAATTATTATAACAGGAAAACTGAAAAGTGATATAACCCTAACCCCTAACCCTAACCCTAACCCTAACCCCTAACCCTAACGCTAACCCTATCCCTTACCCAGCCCTAACCTAACCCATACCCTAACCCTAACCCTAACCCTAACCCTAACCCTAACCCTAACCCTAACTTGTTCCTAACAGGAACAAGTTTCCAACGAAAGAATGTAAATGAAAAGCACTACTTTGTAAACTGAATCACATGTGTGTCACTCGCTCAATTAGGAATACAGGAAAACCGAAAAGTGTTATCTCGCACTGTACGGCACAGAAACTAGTTTCCATCGAAAGAACAGAAAAGCAAAGCACAACTTTGTAAACTAAATCACATACGTGTCGCCCGTTCAATTATTACAACAGGAAAACTGAAAAGTGATATATCACACTGTACAACACAGAAACAAGTTTCCAAGAAGAACAGAAACCCAAAGCACTACTTTGTAAACTAAATCACAAGTGTGTCGCTCACTCAATTAGGAATACAGGGAAACCGGAAAGTGTTATCTCACACTGTATGGCACAGAAACAAGTTTCCAAAGAAAGAACAGAAACGGAAAGCACAACTTTGTAAACTAAATGACATACGTGTCGCCTGTTCAATTTTTATAAGAGGAAAACTGAAAAGTGATATAACACACTGTACTGCACAGGACCATGTTTCCATCGAAAGAACAGAAACGCAAAGCACAACTTTGTAAACTAATTCACATACGTGTCGCCTGTTCAATTATTATAACAGGAAAACTGAAAAGTGATATATCACATTGTACAGCACAGGAACAAGTTTCAAATGAAAGAACAAAAAAGAAAATCACTAATTTGTAAACTAAATCACATGTGTGTCGCTCGCTCCATTAGGAATACAGGAAAACTGAACAGTAATATATCTCACTGTACAGCACAAGAACCAGTTTCCAACGAAAGAACAGAAAAGCAAAGCACTACTTTTAAACAGAATCACCTGTGTGTCGCTCGCTCAATTAGGAATACAGGAAAACTGAAAAGTGTTATCTCACACTGTACGGCACAGAAACAAGTTTCCATTGAAAGAACAGAAACGCAAAGCACAATTTTGTAAACTAATTCACATATGTGTCGCCTGTTCAATTATTATAACAGGAAAACTGAAAAGTGATATAACCCTAACGCTAACCCTAACCCTAAGGGCCTAACCCTAACCCTAACCCTAACCCTAACCCCTAACCCTAACCCTAACCCTAACCCTAACCCTAACGCTAACCCTATCCCTTACCCAGCCCTAACCCTAACCCTAACCCTAACCCTAACCCTAACCCCTAACCCTAACCCTAACCCTAGCCCTAACCCCTAACTCTAACCCTAACCCTAACCCTAACCCTAACCCTAACCCTAACGCTAACCCTAACCCTTACTCTAACCCTAACCCTAACACTAACTTGTTCCTAACAGGAACAAGTTTCCTAACAGGAACAAGTTTCCAACGAAAGAATGTAAATGAAAAGCACTACTTTGTAAACTGAATCACATGTGTGTCACTCGCTCAATTAGGAATACAGTAAAACCGAAAAGTATTATCTCGCACTGTACGGCACAGAAACTAGTTTCCATCGAAAGAACAGAAAAGCAAAGCACAACTTTTTAAACTAAATCACATACGTGTCGCCCGTTCAATTATTACAACAGGAAAACTGAAAAGTGATATATCACACTGTACAGCACAGAAACAAGTTTCCAAGAAGAACAGAAACCCAAAGCACTACTTTGTAAACTAAATCACAAGTGTGTCGCTCACTCAATTAGGAATACAGGGAAACCGGAAAGTGTTATCTCACACTGTATGGCACAGAAACAAGTTTCCAAAGAAAGAACAGAAACGCAAAGCACAACTTTGTAAACTAAATGACATACGTGTCGCCTGTTCAATTATTATAAGAGGAAAACTGAAAAGTGATATAACACACTGTACAGCACAGGAACATGTTTCCATCCTAAGAACAGAAACGCAAAGCACAACTTTGTAAACTAATTCACATACGTGTCGCCTGTTCAATTATTATAACAGGAAAACTGAAAAGTGATATATCACATTGTACAGCACAGGAACAAGTTTCAAATGAAAGAACAAAAAAGAAAATCACTAATTTGTGAAATAAATCACATGTGTGTCGCTCGCTCCATTAGGAATACAGGAAAACTGAACAGTTATATATCTCACTGTACAGCACAAGAACAAGTTTCCAACGAAAGAACAGAAAAGCAAAGCACTACTTTTAAACAGAATCACCTGTGTGTTGCTCGCTCAATTAGGAATACAGAAAACTGAAAAGTGTTATCTCGCAGTGTACCGCACAGAAACAAGTTTCCATTGAAAGAACAGAAACGCAAAGCACAACTTTGTAAACCAATTCACATATGTGTTGCCTGTTCAATTATTATAACAGGAAAACTGCAAAGTGATATAACCCTAACCCAAACCCTAACCCTAACCCCTAACCCTAACCCTAACCCTAACCCTAACGCTAACCCTATCCCTTACCCAGCCCTAACCCTAACCCTAAACCTAACCCTAACCCTAACCCTAACCCCAACCCTAACACTAACTTGTTCCTAACAGGAACAAGTTTCCAACGAAAGAACGTAAATGAAAAGCACTACTTTGTAAACTGAATCACATGTGTGTCACTCGCTCAATTAGGAATACAGGAAAACCGAAAAGTGTTATATCGCACTGTACGGCACAGAAACAAGTTTCCATCGAAAGAACAGAAAAGCAAAGCACAACTTTGTAAACTAAATCACATACGTGTCGCCCGTTCAATTATTACAACAGGAAAAATGAAAAGTGATATATCACACTGTACAGCACAGAAACAAGTTTCCAAGAAGAACAGAAACCAAAAGCACTACTATGTAAACTAAATCACATGTATTTCGCTCGCTCAATTAGGAATACAGGGAAACCGAAAAGTGTTATCTCACACTGTATGGCACAGAAACAAGTTTCCAAAGAAAGAACAGAAACGGAAAGCACAACTTTGTAAACTAAATGACATACGTGTCGCCTGTTTAATTATTATAAGAGGAAAACTGAAAAGTGATATAACACACTGTACAGCACAGGAACATGTTTCCATCGAAAGAACAGAAACGCAAAGCACAACTTTGTAAACTAATTCACATACGTGTCGCCTGTTCAATTATTATAACAGGAAAACTGAAAAGTGATATAACCCTAACACTAACCCTAACCCTAAGGCCCTAACCCTAACCCTAACCCTAACCCCTAACCCTAACCCTAACCCTAACCCTAACCCTAACCCCTAACCCTAACCCTAACCCTAACGCTAACCAAATCCCTTACCCAGCCCTAACCTAACCCTAACCCTAACCCTAACCCTAACCCTAACCCTAACCCTAACCCTAACTTGTTCCTAACAGGAACAAGTTTCCAATGAAAGAATGTAAATGAAAAGCACTACTTTGTAAACTGAATCACATGTGTGTCACTCAATCAATTAGGAATACAGGAAAACCGAAAAGTGTTATCTCGCACTGTAATGCACAGAAACAAGTTTCCATCGAAAGAACAGAAAAGCAAAGCACAACTTTGTAAACTAAATCACATACGTGTCGCCCATTCAATTATTACAACAGGAAAACTGAAAAGTGATATATCACACTGTACAGCACAGGAACAATTTTCCAAGAAGAACAGAAAAACAAAACACTACTTTGTAAACTAAATCACATGGGTGTCGCTCGCTCAATTATGAATACAGGGAAACCGAAAAGTGTTATCTCACACTGTATGGCACAGAAACAAGTTTCCAAAGAAAGAACAGAAACGCAAAGCACAACTTTGTAAACTAAATGACATACGTGTCGCCTGTTCAATTATTATAAGAGGAAAACTGAAAAGTGATATAACACACTGTACAGCACAGGAACATGTTTCCATCGAAAGAACAGAAACGCAAAGCACAACTTTTTAAACTAATTCACATACGTGTCGCCTGTTCAATTATTATAACAGGAAAACTGAAAACTGATATATCACATTGTACAGCACAGGAACAAGTTTCCAACGAAAGAACAGAAAAGCAAAGCACTACTTTTAAACAGAATCACCTGTGTGTCGCTCACTCAATTAGGAATACAGGAAAACTGAAAAGTCTCATCTCGCACTGTACGGCACAGAAACAAGTTTCCATTGAAAGAACAGAAACGCAAAGCACAACTCTTTAAACTAATTCACATATGTGTCGCCTGTTCAATTATTATAACAGGAAAACTGAAAAGTGATATAACCCTAACACTAACCCTAACCCTAAGGCCCTAACCCTAACCCTAACCCTAGCCCTAACCCCTAACCCTAACCCTAACCCTAACCCTAACCCTAACCCTAACGCTAACCCTATCCCTTACCCAGCCCTAACCCTAACGCTAACCCTAACCCTAACCCTAACCCTAACCCTAACACTAACTTGTTCCTAACAGGAACAAGTTTCCAACGAAAGAACGTAAATGAAAAGCACTACTTTGTAAACTGAATCACATGTGTGTCACTCGCTCAATTAGGAATACAGGAAAACCGAAAAGTGTTATATCGCACTGTACGGCACAGAAACTAGTTTCCATCAAAAGAACAGAAAAGCAAAGCACAACTTTGTAAACTAAATCACATACGTGTCGCCCGTTCAATTATTACAACAGGAAAACTGAAAAGTGATATATCACACTGTACAGCACAGAAACAAGTTTCCAAGAAGAACAGAAACCAAAAGCACTACTTTTTAAACTAAATCACATGTGTGTCGCTCGCTCCATTAGGAATACAGGAAAACTGAACAGTAATATATCTCACTGTACAGCACAAGAACCAGTTTCCAACGAAAGAACAGAAAAGCAAAGCACTACTTTTAAACAGAATCACCTGTGTGTCGCTCGCTCAATTAGGAATACAGGAAAACTGAAAAGTGTTATCTCACACTGTACGGCACAGAAACAAGTTTCCATTGAAAGAACAGAAACGCAAAGCACAATTTTGTAAACTAATTCACATATGTGTCGCCTGTTCAATTATTATAACAGGAAAACTGAAAAGTGATATAACCCTAACGCTAACCCTAACCCTAAGGGCCTAACCCTAACCCTAACCCTAACCCTAACCCCTAACCCTAACCCTAACCCTAACCCTAACCCTAACGCTAACCCTATCCCTTACCCAGCCCTAACCCTAACCCTAACCCTAACCCTAACCCTAACCCCTAACCCTAACCCTAACCCTAACCCTAACGCTAACCCTACCCCTTACTCTAACCCTAACCCTAACACTAACTTGTTCCTAACAGGAACAAGTTTCCTAACAGGAACAAGTTTCCAACGAAAGAATGTAAATGAAAAGCACTACTTTGTAAACTGAATCACATGTGTGTCACTCGCTCAATTAGGAATACAGGAAAACCGAAAAGTGTTATCTCGCACTGTACGGCACAGAAACTAGTTTCCATCGAAAGAACAGAAAAGCAAAGCACAACTTTGTAAACTAAATCACATACGTGTCGCCCGTTCAATTATTACAACAGGAAAACTGAAAAGTGATATATCACATTGTACAGCACATGAACAAGTTTCAAAATAAAGAACAAAAAAGAAAATCACTAATTTGTAAACTAAATCACATGTGTGTCACTCGCTCCATTAGGAATACAGGAAAACTGAACAGTAATATATCTCACTGTACAGCACAAGAACAAGTTTCCAACGAAAGTACAGAAAAGCAAAGCACTACTTTTAAAAACAATCACCTGTGTGTTGCTCGCTCAATTAGTAATACAGGAAAACTGAAAAGAGTTATCTCACACTGTACGGCACAGAAACAAGTTTCCATTGAAAGAACAGAAACGCAAAGCACAACTTTGTAAACTAATTCACATATGTGTCGCCTGTTCAATTATTATAACAGGAAAACTGAAAAGTGATATAACCCTAACCCTAACCCTAACCCTAAGGCCCTAACCCTAACCCTAACCCTAACCCTAACCCTAACCCTAACTTGTTCCTAACAGGAACAAGTTTCCTAACAGGAACAAGTTTCCAACGAAAGAATGTAAATGAAAAGCACTACTTTGTAAACTGAATCACATGTGTGTCACTCGCTGAATTAGGAATACAGGAAAACCGAAAAGTGTTATCTCGCACTGTACGGCACAGAAACTAGTTTCCATCGAAAGAACAGAAAAGCAAAGCACAACTTTGTAAACTAAATCACATACGTGTCGCCCGTTCAATTATTACAACAGGAAAACTGAATAGTGATATATCACACTGTACAACACAGAAACAAGTTTCCAAGAAGAACAGAAACCCAAAGCACTACTTTGTAAACTAAATCACAAGTGTGTCGCTCACTCAATTAGGAATACAGGGAAACCGGAAAGTGTTATCTCACACTGTATGGCACAGAAACAAGTTTCCAAAGAAAGAACAGAAACGCAAAGCACAACTTTGTAAACTAAATGACATACGTGTCGCCTGTTCAATTTTTATAAGAGGAAAACTGAAAAGTGACATAACACACTGTACAGCACAGGAACATGTTTCCATCGAAAGAACAGAAACGCAAAGCACAACTTTGTAAACTAATTCACATACGTGTCGCCTGTTCAATTATTATAACAGGAAAACTGAAAAGTGATATATCACATTGTACAGCACAGGAACAAGTTTCAAATGAAAGAACAAAAAAGAAAATCACTAATTTGTAAACTAAATCACATGTGTGTCGCTTGCTCCATTAGGAATACAGGAAAACTGAACAGTAATATATCTCACTGTACAGCACAAGAACCAGTTTCCAACGAAAGAACAGAAAAGCAAAGCACTACTTTTAAACAGAATCACCTGTGTGTTGCTCGCTCAATTAGGAATACAGGAAAACTGAAAAGTGTTATCTCACACTGTACGGCACAGAAACAAGTTTCCATTGAAAGAACAGAAACGCAAAGCACAATTTTGTAAACTAATTCACATATGTGTCGCCTGTTCAATTATTATAACAGGAAAACTGAAAAGTGATATAACCCTAACGCTAACCCTAACCCTAAGGGCCTAACCCTAACCCTAACCCTAACCCCTAACCCTAACCCTAACCCTAACCCTAACCCTAACGCTAACCCTAACCCTTACTCTAACCCTAACCCTAACACTAACTTGTTCCTAACAGGAACAAGTTTCCTAACAGGAACAAGTTTCCAACGAAAGAATGTAAATGAAAAGCACTACTTTGTAAACTGAATCACATGTGTGTCACTCGCTCAATTAGGAATACAGGAAAACCGAAAAGTATTATCTCGCACTGTATGGCACAGAAACTAGTTTCCATCGAAAGAACAGAAAAGCAAAGCACAACTTTTTAAACTAAATCACATACGTGTCGCCCGTTCAATTATTACAACAGGAAAACTGAAAAGTGATATATCACACTGTACAGCACAGAAACAAGTTTCCAAGAAGAACAGAAACCCAAAGCACTACTTTGTAAACTAAATCACATGTATTTCGCTCGCTCAATTAGGAATACAGGGAAACCGGAAAGTGTTATCTCACACTGTATGGCACAGAAACAAGTTTCCAAAGAAAGAACAGAAACGCAAAGCACAACTTTGTAAACTAAATGACATACGTGTCGCCTGTTCAATTATTATAAGAGGAAAACTGAAAAGTGATATAACACACTGTACAGCACAGGATCATGTTTCCATCCTAAGAACAGAAACGCAAAGCACAACTTTGTAAACTAATTCACATACGTGTCGCCTGTTCAATTATTATAACAGGAAAACTGAAAAGTGATATATCACATTGTACAGCACAGGAACAAGTTTCAAATGAAAGAACAAAAAAGAAAATCACTAATTTGTGAAATAAATCACATGTGTGTCGCTCGCTCCATTAGGAATACAGGAAAACTGAACAGTTATATATCTCACTGTACAGCACAAGAACAAGTTTCCAACGAAAGAACAGAAAAGCAAAGCACTACTTTTAAACAAAATCACCTGTGTGTTGCTCGCTCAATTAGGAATACAGGAAAACTGAAAAGTGTTATCTCGCAGTGTACCGCACAGAAACAAGTTTCCATTGAAAGAACAGAAACGCAAAGCACAACTTTGTAAACCAATTCGCATATGTGTCGCCTGTTCAATTATTATAACAGGAAAACTGCAAAGTGATATAACCCTAACCCAAACCCTAACCCTAACCCCTAACCCTAACCCTAACCCTAACCCTAATGCTAACCCTATCCCTTACCCAGCCCTAACCCTAACCCTAAACCTAACCCTAACCCTAACCCTAACCCCAACCCTAACACTAACTTGTTCCTAACAGGAACAAGTTTCCAACGAAAGAACGTAAATGAAAAGCACTACTTTGTAAACTGAATCACATATGTGTCACTCGCTCAATTAGGAATACAGGAAAACCGAAAAGTGTTATATCGCACTGTACGGCACAGAAACAAGTTTCCATCGAAAGAACAGAAAAGCAAAGCACAACTTTGTAAACTAAATCACATACGTGTCGCCCGTTCTATTATTACAACAGGAAAACAGAAAAGTGATATATCACACTGTACAGCACAGAAACAAGTTTCCAAGAAGAACAGAAACCAAAAGCACTACTATGTAAACTAAATCACATGTATTTCGCTCGCTCAATTAGGAATACAGGGAAACCGAAAAGTGTTATCTCACACTGTATGGCACAGAAACAAGTTTCCAAAGAAAGAACAGAAACGGAAAGCACAACTTTGTAAACTAAATGACATACGTGTCGCCTGTTTAATTATTATAAGAGGAAAACTGAAAAGTGATATAACACACTGTACAGCACAGGAACATGTTTCCATCGAAAGAACAGAAACGCAAAGCACAACTTTGTAAACTAATTCACATATGTGTCGCCTGTTCAATTATTATAACAGGAAAACTGAAAAGTGATATAACCCTAACACTAACCCTAACCCTAAGGCCCTAACCCTAACCCTAACCCTAACCCTAACCCTAACCCCTAACCCTAACCCTAACCCTAACGCTAACCAAATCCCTTACCCAGCCCTAAACTAACCCTAACCCTATCCCTAACCCTAACCCTAACCCTAACTTGTTCCTAACAGGAACAAGTTTCCAACGAAAGAATGTAAATGAAAAGCACTACTTTGTAAACTGAATCACATGTGTGTCACTCAATCAATTAGGAATACAGGAAAACCGAAAAGTGTTATCTCGCACTGTAATGCACAGAAACTAGTTTCCATCGAAAGAACAGAAAAGCAAAGCACAACTTTGTAAACTAAATCACATACGTGTCGCCCATTCAATTATTACAACAGGAAAACTGAAAAGTGATATATCACACTGTACAGCACAGGAACAATTTTCCAAGAAGAACAGAAAAACAAAACACTACTTTGTAAACTAAATCACATGGGTGTCGCTCGCTCAATTATGAATACAGGGAAACCGAAAAGTGTTATCTCACACTGTATGGCACAGAAACAAGTTTCCAAAGAAAGAACAGAAACGCAAAGCACAACTTTGTAAACTAAATGACATACGTGTCGCCTGTTCAATTATTATAAGAGGAAAACTGAAAAGTGATATAACACACTGTACAGCACAGGAACATGTTTCCATCGAAAGAACAGAAACGCAAAGCACAACTTTGTAAACTAATTCACATACGTGTCGCCTGTTCAATTATTATAACAGGAAAACTGAAAACTGATATATCACATTGTACAGCACAGGAACAAGTTTCCAACGAAAGAACAGAAAAGCAAAGCACTACTTTTAAACAGAATCACCTGTGTGTCGCTCACTCAATTAGGAATACAGGAAAACTGAAAAGTCTCATCTCGCACTGTACGGCACAGAAAAAAGTTTCCATTGAAAGAACAGAAACGCAAAGCACAACTTTGTAAACTAATTCACATATGTGTCGCCTGTTCAATTATTATAACAGGAAAACTGAAAAGTGATATAACCCTAACCCTAACCCTAACCCTAAGGCCCTAACCCTAACCCTAACCCTAGCCCTAACCCCTAACCCTAACCCTAACCCTAACCCTAACCCTAACCCTAACGCTAACCCTATCCCTTACCCAGCCCTAACCCTAACCCTAACCCTAACCCTAACCCTAACCCTAACACTAACTTGTTCCTAACAGGAACAAGTTTCCAACGAAAGAACGTAAATGAAAAGCACTACTTTGTAAACTGAATCACATGTGTGTCACTCGCTCAATTAGGAATACAGGAAAACCGAAAAGTGTTATATCGCACTGTACGGCACAGAAACTAGTTTCCATCAAAAGAACAGAAAAGCAAAGCACAACTTTGTAAACTAAATCACATACGTGTCGCCCGTTCAATTATTACAACAGGAAAACTGAAAAGTGATATATCACACTGTACAGCACAGAAACAAGTTTCCAAGAAGAACAGAAACCAAAAGCACTACTTTTTAAACTAAATCACATGTGTGTCGCTCGCTCAATTAGGAATACAGGGAAACCGAAAAGTGTTATCTCACACTGTATGGCACAGAAACAAGTTTCTAAAGAAAGAACAGAAACGCAAAGCACAACTTTGTAAACTAAATGAAATTCGTGTCGCCTGTTCAATTATTATAAGAGGAAAACTGAAAAGTGATATAACACACTGTACAGCACAGGAACATGTTTCCATCGAAAGAACAGAAACGCAAAGCACAACTTTGTAAACTAATTCACATACGTGTCGCCTGTTCAATTATTATAACAGGAAAACTGAAAAGTGATATAACCCTAACACTAACCCTAACCCTAAGGCCCTAACCCTAACCCTAACCCTAACCCCTAACCCTAACCCTAACCCTAACCCCTAAACCTAACGCTAACCCTATCCCCTACCCAGCCCTAACCTAACCCTTACCCTAACCCTAACCCTAACCCTAACCCTAACCCTAACTTGTTCCTAACAGGAACAAGTTTCCAACGAAAGAATGTAAATGAAAAGCACTACTTTGTAAACTGAATCACATGTGTGTCACTCGCTCAATTAGGAATACAGGAAAACCGAAAAGTGTTATCTCGCACTGTACGGCACAGAAACTAGTTTCCATCGAAAGAACAGAAAAGCAAAGCACAACTTTGTAAACTAAATCACATACGTGTCGCCCGTTCAATTATTACAACAGGAAAACTGAAAAGTGATATATCACAATGTACAGCACAGAAACATGTTTCCAAGAACAGAAACCCAAAGCACTACTTTGTAAACTAAATCACAAGAGTGTCGCTCACACAATTAGGAATACAGGGAAACCGAAAAGTGTTATCTCACACTGTATGGCACAGAAACAAGTTTCCAAAGAAAGAACAGAAACGCAAAGCACAACTTTGTAAACTAATTCACATACGTGTCGCCTGTTCAATTATTATAAGAGGAAAACTGAAAAGTGATATAACACACTGTACAGCACAGGAACATGTTTCCATCGAAAGAACAGAAACGCAAAGCACAACTTTGTAAACTAATTCACATACGTGTCGCCTGTTCAATTATTATAAAAGGAAAACTGAAAAGTGATATATCACATTGTACAGCAAAGGAACAAGTTTCAAAATAAAGAACAAAAAAGAAATTCACTAATTTGTAAACTAAATCACATGTGTGTCACTCGCTCCATTAGGAATACAGGAAAACTGAACAGTAATATATCTCACTGTACAGCACAAGAACAAGTTTCCAACGAAAGTACAGAAAAGCAAAGCACTACTTTTAAAAACAATCACCTGTGTGTTGCTCGCTCAATTAGGAATACAGGAAAACTGAAAAGTGTTATCTCGCAGTGTACCGCACAGAAACAAGTTTCCATTGAAAGAACAGAAACGCAAAGCACAACTTTGTAAACCAATTCACATATGTGTCGCCTGTTCAATTATTATAACAGGAAAACTGCAAAGTTATATAACCCTAACCCAAACCCTAACCCTAACCCCTAACCCTAACCCTAACCCTAACGCTAACCCTATCCCTTACCCAGCCCTAACCCTAACCCTAAACCTAACCCTAACCCTAACCCTAACCCTAACACTAACTTGTTCCTAACAGGAACAAGTTTCCAACGAAAGAACGTAAATGAAAAGCACTACTTTGTAAACTGAATCACATGTGTGTCACTCGCTCAATTAGGAATACAGGAAAACCGAAAAGTGTTATATCGCACTGTACGGCACAGAAACAAGTTTCCATCGAAAGAACAGAAAAGCAAAGCACAACTTTGTAAACTAAATCACATACGTGTCGCCCGTTCAATTATTACAACAGGAAAACAGAAAAGTGATATATCACACTGTACAGCACAGAAACAAGTTTCCAAGAAGAACAGAAACCAAAAGCACTACTATGTAAACTAAATCACATGTATTTCGCTCGCTCAATTAGGAATACAGGGAAACCGAAAAGTGTTATCTCACACTGTATGGCACAGAAACAAGTTTCCAAAGAAAGAACAGAAACGGAAAGCACAACTTTGTAAACTAAATGACATACGTGTCGCCTGTTTAATTATTATAAGAGGAAAACTGAAAAGTGATATAACACACTGTACAGCACAGGAACATGTTTCCATCGAAAGAACAGAAACGCAAAGCACAACTTTGTAAACTAATTCACATACGTGTCGCCTGTTCAATTATTATAACAGGAAAACTGAAAAGTGATATAACCCTAACACTAACCCTAACCCTAAGGCCCTAACCCTAACCCTAACCCTAACCCCTAACCCTAACCCTAACCCTAACCCTAACCCTAACCCCTAACCCTAACCCTAACCCTAACGCTAACCCTATCCCTTACCCAGCCCTAACCTAACCCTAACCCTAACCCTAACCCTAACCCTAACCCTAACACTAACTTGTTCCTAACAGGAACAAGTTTCCAACGAAAGAACGTAAATGAAAAGCACTACTTTGTAAACTGAATCACATGTGTGTCACTCAATCAATTAGGAATACAGGAAAACCGAAAAGTGTTATCTCGCACTGTAATGCACAGAAACTAGTTTCCATCGAAAGAACAGAAAAGCAAAGCACAACTTTGTAAACTAAATGAAATTCGTGTCGCCTGTTCAATTATTATAAGAGGAAAACTGAAAAGTAATATAACACACTGTACAGCACAGGAACATGTTTCCATCGAAAGAACAGAAACGCAAAGCACAACTTTGTAAACTAATTCACATACGTGTCGCCTGTTCAATTATTATAACAGGAAAACTGAAAAGTGATATAACCCTAACACTAACCCTAACCCTAAGGCCCTAACCCTAAACCTAACCCTAACCCCTAACCCTAACCCTAACCCTAACCCCTAACCCTAACGCTAACCCTATCCCTTACCCAGCACTAACCTAACCCTTACCCTAACCCTAACCCTAACCCTAACCCTAACCCTAACCCTAACTTGTTCCTAACAGGAAAAAGTTTCCAACGAAAGAATGTAAATGAAAAGCACTACTTTGTAAACTGAATCACATGTGTGTCACTCGCTCAATTAGGAATACAGGAAAACCGAAAAGTGTTATCTCGCACTGTACGGCACAGAAACTAGTTTCCATCGAAAGAACAGAAAAGCAAAGCACAACTTTGTAAACTAAATCACATACGTGTCGCCCGTTCAATTATTACAACAGGAAAACTGAAAAGTGATATATCACAATGTACAGCACAGAAACATGTTTCCAAGAACAGAAACCCAAAGCACTACTTTGTAAACTAAATCACAAGAGTGTCGCTCACACAATTAGGAATACAGGGAAACCGAAAAGTGTTATCTCACACTGTATGGCACAGAAACAAGTTTCCAAAGAAAGAACAGAAACGCAAAGCACAACTTTGTAAACTAATTCACATACGTGTCGCCTGTTCAATTATTATAAGAGGAAAACTGAAAAGTGATATAACACACTGTACAGCACAGGAACATGTTTCCATCGAAAGAACAGAAACGCAAAGCACAACTTTGTAAACTAATTCACATACGTGTCGCCTGTTCAATTATTATAACAGGAAAACTGAAAAGTGATATATCACATTGTACAGCAAAGGAACAAGTTTCAAAATAAAGAACAAAAAAGAAATTCACTAATTTGTAAACTAAATCACATGTGTGTCACTCGCTCCATTAGGAATACAGGAAAACTGAACAGTAATATATCTCACTGTACAGCACAAGAACAAGTTTCCAACGAAAGTACAGAAAAGCAAAGCACTACTTTTAAAAACAATCACCTGTGTGTTGCTCGCTCAATAAGGAATACAGGAAAACTGAAAAGAGTTATCTCACACTGTACGGCACAGAAACAAGTTTCCATTGAAAGAACAGAAACGCAAAGCACAACTTTGTAAACTAATTCACATATGTGTCGCCTGTTCAATTATTATAACAGGAAAACTGAAAAGTGATATAACCCTAACCCTAACCCTAACCCTAAGGCCCTAACCATAACACTAACCCTAACCCTAACCCCTAAGGCTAACCCTAACCCTAACCCTAACCCTAACCATAACCCTAACCCTAACTTGTTCCTAACAGGAACAAGTTTCCTAACAGGAAAAAGTTTCCAACGAAAGAATGTAAATGAAAAGCACTACTTTGTAAACTGAATCACATGTGTGTCACTCGCTGAATTAGGAATACAGGAAAACCGAAAAGTGTTATCTCGCACTGTACGGCACAGAAACTAGTTTCCATCGAAAGAACAGAAAAGCAAAGCACAACTTTGTAAACTAAATCACATACGTGTCGCCCGTTCAATTATTACAACAGGAAAACTGAAAAGTGATATATCACACTGTACAACACAGAAACAAGTTTCCAAGAAGAACAGAAACCCAAAGCACTACTTTGTAAACTAAATCACAAGTGTGTCGCTCACTCAATTAGGAATACAGGGAAACCGGAAAGTGATATCTCACACTGTATGGCACAGAAACAAGTTTCCAAAGAAAGAACAGAAACGCAAAGCACAACTTTGTAAACTAAATGACATACGTGTCGCCTGTTCAATTTTTATAAGAGGAAACCTGAAAAGTGACATAACACACTGTACAGCACAGGAACATGTTTCCATCGAAAGAACAGAAACGCAAAGCACAATTTGTAAACTAATTCACATACGTGTCGCCTGTTCAATTATTATAACAGGAAAACTGAAAAGTGATATAACCCTAACGCTAACCCTAACCCTAAGGGCCTAACCCTAACCCTAACCCAAACCCTAACCCCTAACCCTAACCCCTACCCTAACCCTAACCCTAACGCTAACCCTATCCCTTACCCAGCCCTAACCCTAACCCTAACCCTAACCCTAACCCTAACCCCTAACTCTAACCCAAACCCTAACCCTAACCCTAACCCTAACCCTAACCCTAACGCTAACCCTAACCCTTACTCTAACCCTAACCCTAACACTAACTTGTTCCTAACAGGAACAAGTTTCCTAACAGGAACAAGTTTCCAACGAAAGAATGTAAATGAAAAGCACTACTTTGTAAACTGAATCACATGTGTGTCACTTGCTCAATTAGGAATACAGGAAAACCGAAAAGTGTTATCTCGCACTGTACGGCACAGAAACAAGTTTCCATCGAAAGAACAGAAAAGCAAAGCACAACTTTGTAAACTAAATCACATACGTGTCGCCCGTTCAATTATTACAACAGGAAAACAAAAAAGTGATATATCACACTGTACAGCACAGAAACAAGTTTCTAAGAAGAACAGAAACCAAAAGCACTACTATGTAAACTAAATCACATGTATGTCGCTCGCTCAATTAGGAATACAGGGAAACCGAAAAGTGTTATCTCACACTGTATGGCACAGAAACAAGTTTCCAAAGAAAGAACAGAAACGGAAAGCACAACTTTGTAAACTAAATGACATACGTGTCGCCTGTTTAATTATTATAAGAGGAAAACTGAAAAGTGATATAACACACTGTACAGCACAGGAACATGTTTCCATCGAAAGAACAGAAACGCAAAGCACAACTTTGTAAACTAATTCACATACGTGTCGCCTGTTCAATTATTATAACAGGAAAACTGAAAACTGATATATCACATTGTACAGCACAGGAACAAGTTTCCAACGAAAGAACAGAAAAGCAAAGCACTAGTTTTAAACAGAATCACCTGTGTGTCGCTCACTCAATTAGGAATACAGGAAAACTGAAAAGTCTTATCTCGCACTGTACGGCACAGAAACAAGTTTCCATTGAAAGAACAGAAACGCAAAGCACAACTTTGTAAACTAATTCACATATGTGTCGCCTGTTCAATTATTATAACAGGAAAACTGAAAAGTGATATAACCCTAACCCTAACCCTAACCCTAAGGCCCTAACCCTAACCCTAACCCTAGCCCTAACCCCTAACCCTAACCCTAACCCTAACCCTAACCCTAACCCTAACGCTAACCCTATCCCTTACCCAGCCCTAACCCTAACCCTAACCCTAACCCTAACCCTAACACTAACACTAACTTGTTCCTAACAGGAACAAGTTTCCAACGAAAGAACGTAAATGAAAAGCACTACTTTGTAAACTGAATCACATGTGTGTCACTCGCTCAATTAGGAATACAGGAAAACCGAAAAGTGTTATATTGCACTGTACGGCACAGAAACTAGTTTCCATCAAAAGAACAGAAAAGCAAAGCACAACTTTGTAAACTAAATCACATACGTGTCGCCCGTTCAATTATTACAACAGGAAAACTGAAAAGTGATATATCACACTGTACAGCACAGAAACAAGTTTCCAAGAAGAACAGAAACCAAAAGCACTACTTTTTAAACTAAATCACATGTGTGTTGCTCGCTCAATTAGGAATACAGGGAAACCGAAAAGTGTTATCTCACACTGTATGGCACAGAAACAAGTTTCCAAAGAAAGAACAGAAACGCAAAGCACAACTTTGTAAACTAAATGACATACGTGTCGCCTGTTCAATTTTTATAAGAGGAAACCTGAAAAGTGACATAACACACTGTACAGCACAGGAACATGTTTCCATCGAAAGAACAGAAACGCAAAGCACAATTTGTAAACTAATTCACATACGTGTCGCCTGTTCAATTATTATAACAGGAAAACTGAAAAGTGATATAACCCTAACGCTAACCCTAACCCTAAGGGCCTAACCCTAACCCTAACCCAAACCCTAACCCCTAACCCTAACCCCTACCCTAACCCTAACCCTAACGCTAACCCTATCCCTTACCCAGCCCTAACCCTAACCCTAACCCTAACCCTAACCCTAACCCTAACCCCTAACTCTAACCCAAACCCTAACCCTAACCCTAACCCTAACCCTAACCCTAACGCTAACCCTAACCCTTACTCTAACCCTAACCCTAACACTAACTTGTTCCTAACAGGAACAAGTTTCCTAACAGGAACAAGTTTCCAACGAAAGAATGTAAATGAAAAGCACTACTTTGTAAACTGAATCACATGTGTGTCACTTGCTCAATTAGGAATACAGGAAAACCGAAAAGTGTTATCTCGCACTGTACGGCACAGAAACAAGTTTCCATCGAAAGAACAGAAAAGCAAAGCACAACTTTGTAAACTAAATCACATACGTGTCGCCCGTTCAATTATTACAACAGGAAAACAGAAAAGTGATATATCACACTGTACAGCACAGAAACAAGTTTCTAAGAAGAACAGAAACCAAAAGCACTACTATGTAAACTAAATCACATGTATGTCGCTCGCTCAATTAGGAATACAGGGAAACCGAAAAGTGTTATCTCACACTGTATGGCACAGAAACAAGTTTCCAAAGAAAGAACAGAAACGGAAAGCACAACTTTGTAAACTAAATGACATACGTGTCGCCTGTTTAATTATTATAAGAGGAAAACTGAAAAGTGATATAACACACTGTACAGCACAGGAACATGTTTCCATCGAAAGAACAGAAACGCAAAGCACAACTTTGTAAACTAATTCACATACGTGTCGCCTGTTCAATTATTATAACAGGAAAACTGAAAACTGATATATCACATTGTACAGCACAGGAACAAGTTTCCAACGAAAGAACAGAAAAGCAAAGCACTAGTTTTAAACAGAATCACCTGTGTGTCGCTCACTCAATTAGGAATACAGGAAAACTGAAAAGTCTTATCTCGCACTGTACGGCACAGAAACAAGTTTCCATTGAAAGAACAGAAACGCAAAGCACAACTTTGTAAACTAATTCACATATGTGTCGCCTGTTCAATTATTATAACAGGAAAACTGAAAAGTGATATAACCCTAACCCTAACCCTAACCCTAAGGCCCTAACCCTAACCCTAACCCTAGCCCTAACCCCTAACCCTAACCCTAACCCTAACCCTAACCCTAACCCTAACGCTAACCCTATCCCTTACCCAGCCCTAACCCTAACCCTAACCCTAACCCTAACCCTAACCCTAACACTAACTTGTTCCTAACAGGAACAAGTTTCCAACGAAAGAACGTAAATGAAAAGCACTACTTTGTAAACTGAATCACATGTGTGTCACTCGCTCAATTAGGAATACAGGAAAACCGAAAAGTGTTATATCGCACTGTACGGCACAGAAACTAGTTTCCATCAAAAGAACAGAAAAGCAAAGCACAACTTTGTAAACTAAATCACATACGTGTCGTCCGTTCAATTATTACAACAGGAAAACTGAAAAGTGATATATCACACTGTACAGCACAGAAACAAGTTTCCAAGAAGAACAGAAACCAAAAGCACTACTTTTTAAACTAAATCACATGTGTGTTGCTCGCTCAATTAGGAATACAGGGAAACCGAAAAGTGTTATCTCACACTGTATGGCACAGAAACAAGTTTCTAAAGAAAGAACAGAAACGCAAAGCACAACTTTGTAAACTAAATGAAATTCGTGTCGCCTGTTCCATTATTATAAGAGGAAAACTGAAAAGTGATATAACACACTGTACAGCACAGGAACATGTTTCCATCGAAAGAACAGAAACGCAAAGCACAACTTTGTAAACTAATTCACATACGTGTCGCCTGTTCAATTATTATAACAGGAAAACTGAAAAGTGATATAACCCTAACACTAACCCTAACCCTAAGGCCCTAACCCTAACCCTAACCCTAACCCCTAACCCTAACCCTAACCCTAACCCTAACCCCTAACCCTAACGCTAACCCTATCCCTTACCCAGCCCTAACCTAACCCTAACCCTAACCCTAACCCTAACCCTAACCCTAACTTGTTCCTAACAGGAACAAGTTTCCAACGAAAGAATGTAAATGAAAAGCACTACTTTGTAAACTGAATCACATGTGTGTCACTCGCTCAATTAGGAATACAGGAAAACCGAAAAGTGTTATCTCGCACTGTACGGCACAGAAACTAGTTTCCATCGAAAGAACAGAAAAGCAAAGCACAACTTTGTAAACTAAATCACATACGTGTCGCCCGTTCAATTATTACAACAGGAAAACTGAAAAGTGATATATCACAATGTACAGCACAGAAACATGTTTCCAAGAACAGAAACCCAAAGCACTACTTTGTAAACTAAATCACAAGAGTGTCGCTCACACAATTAGGAATACAGGGAAACCGAAAAGTGTTATCTCACACTGTATGGCACAGAAACAAGTTTCCAAAGAAAGAACAGAAACGCAAAGCACAACTTTGTAAACTAATTCACATACGTGTCGCCTGTTCAATTATTATAAGAGGAAAACTGAAAAGTGATATAACACACTGTATAGCACAGGAACATGTTTCCATCGAAAGAACAGAAACGCAAAGCACAACTTTGTAAACTAATTCACATACGTGTCGCCTGTTCAATTATCATAACAGGAAAACTGAAAAGTGATATATCACATTGTACAGCAAAGGAACAAGTTTCAAAATAAAGAACAAAAAAGAAATTCACTAATTTGTAAACTAAATCACATGTGTGTCACTCGCTCCATTAGGAATACAGGAAAACTGAACAGTAATATATCTCACTGTACAGCACAAGAACAAGTTTCCAACGATAGTACAGAAAAGCAAAGCACTACTTTTAAAAACAATCACCTGTGTGTTGCTCGCTCAATTAGGAATACAGGAAAACTGAAAAGAGTTATCTCACACTGTACGGCACAGAAACAAGTTTCCATTGAAAGAACAGAAACGCAAAGCACAACTTTGTAAACTAATTCACATATGTGTCGCCTGTTCAATTATTATAACAGGAAAACTGAAAAGTGATATAACCCTAACCCTAACCCTAACCCTAAGGCCCTAACCCTAACACTAACCCTAACCCTAACCCCTAACGCTAACCCTAACCCTAACCCTAACACTAACCCTAACCCTAACCCTAACTTGTTCCTAACAGGAACAAGTTTCCTAACAGGAAAAAGTTTCCAACGAAAGAATGTAAATGAAAAGCACTACTTTGTAAACTGAATCACATGTGTGTCACTCGCTGAATTAGGAATACAGGAAAACCGAAAAGTGTTATCTCGCACTGTACGGCACAGAAACTAGTTTCCATCGAAAGAACAGAAAAGCAAAGCACAACTTTGTAAACTAAATCACATACGTGTCGCCCGTTCAATTATTACAACAGGAAAACTGAAAAGTGATATATCACACTGTACAACACAGAAACAAGTTTCCAAGAAGAACAGAAACCCAAAGCACTACTTTGTAAACTAAATCACAAGTGTGTCGCTCACTCAATTAGGAATTCAGGGAAACCGGAAAGTGATATCTCACACTGTATGGCACAGAAACAAGTTTCCAAAGAAAGAACAGAAACGCAAAGCACAACTTTGTAAACTAAATGACATACGTGTCGCCTGTTCAATTTTTATAAGAGGAAACCTGAAAAGTGATATAACACACTGTACAGCACAGGAACATGTTTCCATCGAAAGAACAGAAACGCAAAGCACAACTTTGTAAACTAATTCACATACGTGTCGCCTGTTCAATTATTATAACAGGAAAACTGAAAAGTGATATAACCCTAACACTAACCCTAACCCTAAGGCCCTAACCCTAACCCTAACCCTAACCCCTAACCCTAACCCTAACCCTAACCCCTAACCCTAACGCTAACCCTATCCCTTACCCAGCCCTAACCCTAACCCTAACCCTAACCCTAACTTGTTCCTAACAGGAACAAGTTTCCAACGAAAGAACGTAAATGAAAAGCATTACTTTGTAAACTGAATCACATGTGTGTCACTCGCTCAATTAGGAATACAGGAAAACCGAAAAGTGTTATATCGCACTGTACGGCACAGAAACTAGTTTCCATCGAAAGAACAGAAAAGCGAAGCACAACTTTGTAAACTAAATCACATACGTGTCGCCCGTTCAATTATTACAACAGGAAAACTGAAAAGTGATATATCACACTGTACAGCACAGAAACAAGTTTCCAAGAAGAACAGAAACCCAAAGCACTACTTTGTAAACTAAATCACATGTGTGTCGCTCGCTCAATTAGGAATACAGGGAAACCGAAAAGTGTTATCTCACACTGTATGGCATAGAAACAAGTTTCCAAAGAAAAAACAGAAACGCAAAGCACAACTTTGTAAACTAAATGAAATACGTGTCGCCTGTTCAATTATTATAAGAGGAAAATTGAAAAGTGATATAACACACTGTACAGCACAGGAACATGTTTCCATCGAAAGAAAAGAAACGCAAAGCACAACATTGTAAACTAATTCACATACGTGTCGCCTGTTCAATTTTTATAACAGGAAAACTGAAAAGTGATATATCACATTGTACAGCACAGGAACAAGTTTCCAACGAAAGAACAGAAAAGCAAAGCACTACTTTTAAACAGAATCACCTGTGTGTCGCTCGCTCAATTAGGAATACAGGAAAACTGAAAAGTGTTATCTCGCACTGTACGGCACAGAAACAAGTTTCCATTGAAAGAACAGAAACGCAAAGCACAACTTTGTAAACTAATTCACATATGTGTCGCCTGTTCAATTATTTTAACAGGAAAACTGAAAAAAGATATAACCCTAACCCTAACCCTAACCCTAAGGCCCTCACCCTAACCCTAACCCTAACCCCTAACCCTAACCATAACCCTAACCCTAACGCTAACCCTATCCCTTACCCAGCCCTAACCCTAACCCTAACCCTAACCCTAACCCTAACCCTAACCCTAACTTGTTCCTAACAGGAACAAGTTTCCAAAGAAAGAACGTAAATGAAAAGCATGACTTTGTAAACTGAATCACATGTGTGTCACTCGCTCAATTAGGAATACAGGAAAACCGAAAAGTGTTATATCGCACTGTACGGCACAGAAACTAGTTTCCATCGAAAGAACAGAAAAGCAAAGCACAACTTTGTAAACTAATTCACATACGTGTCGCCTGTTCAATTATTATAAGAGGAAAACTGAAAAGTGATATAACACACTGTACAGCACAGGAAAATGTTTTCATCGAAAGAACAGAAAAGAAGCACAACTTTGTAAACTAAATCACATACGTGTCGCCCGTTCAATTATTACAACAGGAAAACTGAAAAGTGATATATCACACTGTACAGCACAGAAACAAGTTTCCAAGAAGAACAGAAACCCAAAGCACTACTTTGTAAACTAAATCACATGTGTATCGCTCGCTCAATTAGGAATACAGGGAAACCGAAAAGTGTTATCTCACACTGTATGGCACAGAAACAAGTTTCCAAAGAAAAAACAGAAACGCAAAGCACAACATTGTAAACTAAATGAAATACGTGTCGCCTGTTCAATTATTATAAGAGGAAAACTGAAAAGTGATATAACACACTATACAGCACAGGAACATGTTTCCATCGAAAGAACAGAAACGCAAAGCACAACATTGTAAACTAACTCACATACGTGTCGCCTGTTCAATTTTTATAACAGGAAAACTGAAAAGTGATATATCACATTGTACAGCACAGGAACAAGTTTCCAACGAAAGAACAGAAAAGCAAAGCACTACTTTTAAACAGAATCACCTGTGTGTCGCTCGCTCAATTAGGAATACAGGAAAACTGAAAAGTGTTATCTCGCACTGTACGGCACAGAAACAAGTTTCCATTGAAAGAACAGAAACGCAAAGCACAACTTTGTAAACTAATTCACATATGTGTCGCCTGTTCAATTATTTTAACAGGAAAACTGAAAAGTGATATAACCCTAACCCTAACCCTAACCCTAAGGCCCTCACCCTAACCCTAACCCTAACCCCTAACCCTAACCCTAACCCTAACCCTAACGCTATCCCTATCCCTTACCAAGTCCCTAAAACTAACCCTAACCCTAACCCTAACCCTAACCCTAAACCTAACCCTAACTTGTTCCTAACAGGAACAAGTTTCCAAAGAAAGAACGTAAATGAAAAGCATGACTTTGTAAACTGAATCACATGTGTGTCACTCGCTCAATTAGGAATACAGGAAAACCGAAAAGTGTTATATCGCACTGTACGGCACAGAAACTAGTTTCCATCGAAAGAACAGAAAAGCAAAGCACAACTTTGTAAACTAATTCACATACGTGTCGCCTGTTCAATTATTATAAGAGGAAAACTGAAAAGTGATATAACACACTGTACAGCACAGGAATATGTTTTCATCGAAAGAACAGAAAAGAAGCACAACTTTGTAAACTAAATCACGTACGTGTCGCCCGTTCAATTATTACAACAGGAAAACTGAAAAGTGATATATCACACTGTACAGCACAGAAACAAGTTTCCAAGAAGAACAGAAACCCAAAGCACTACTTTGTAAACTAAATCACAAGTGTGTCGCTCACTCAATTAGGAATACAGGGAAACCGGAAAGTGTTATCTCACACTGTATGGCACAGAAACAAGTTTCCAAAGAAAGAACAGAAACGCAAAGCACAACTTTGTAAACTAATTCACATACGTGTCGCCTGTTCAATTATTATAACAGGAAAACTGAAAAGTGATATATCACATTGTACAGCACAGGAACAAGTTTCAAATGAAAGAACAAAAAAGAAAATCACTAATTTGTAAACTAAATTACATGTGTGTCGCTCGCTCCATTAGGAATACAGGAAAACTGAACAGTAATATATCTCACTGTACAGCACAAGAACAAGTTTCCAACGATAGAACAGAAAAGCAAAGCACTACTTTTAAAGAAAATCACCTGTGTGTTGCTCGCTCAATTAGGAATACAGGAAAACTGAAAAGTGTTATCTCAAACTGTACGGCACAGAAACAAGTTTCCATTGAAAGAACAGAAACGCAAAGCACAACTTTGTAAACTAATTCACATATGTGTCGCCTGTTCAATTATTACAACAGGAAAACTGAAAAGTGATATAACACGAACCCTAACCTTAACCCAAAGGCCCTAACCCTAACCCTAACCCTAACCCTAACCCTAACCCCTAACCCTAACCCTAACCCTAACCCTAACCCTAACCCTAACCCTAACGCTAACCCTATCCCTTACCCAGCCCTCACCCTAACCCTAACCCTAACCCTAACCCTAACCCTAACCCTAACTCTAACTTGTTCCTAACAGGAACAAGTTTCCAAGGAAAGAACGTAAATGAAAAGCACTACTTTGTAAACTGAATCACATGTGTGTCACTCGCTCAATTAGGAATACAGGAATACCGAAAAGTGTTATATCGCACTTTACGGCACAGAAACTAGTTTCCATCGAAAGAACAGAAAAGCAAAGCACAACTTTGTAAACTAAATCACATACATGTCGCCCGTTCAATTATTACAATAGGAAAACGGAAAAGTGATATATCACACTGTACAGCACAGATACAAGTTTCCAAGAAGAACAGAAACCAAAAGCACTACTTTGTTAACTAAATCACATGTGTGTCGCTCGCTCAATTAGGAATACAGGGAAACCGAAAAGTGTTATCTCACACTGTATGGCACAGAAACAAGTTTCCAAAGAAAGAACAGAAACGCAAAGCACAACTTTGTAAACTAATTCACATACGTGTCGCCTGTTCAATTATTATAAGAGGAAAACTGAAAAGTGATATAACACACTGTACAGCACAGGAACTTGTTTCCATTGAAAGAACAGAAACGCAAAGCACAACTTTGTAAACTAATTCACATGCGTGTCGCCTGTTCAATTATTGTAACAGGAAAACTGAAAAGTGATATATCACATTGTACAGCACAGGAACAAGTTTCAAATGAAAGAACAAAAAAGAAAATCACCTATTTGTAAACTAAATCACATGTGTGTCGCTCGCTTCATTAAGAATACAGGAAAACTGAACAGTAATATATCTCACTGTACAGCACAAGAACAAGTTTCCAACGAAAGAACAGAAAAGCAAAGCACTACTTTTAAACAGAATCACCTGTGTGTAGCTCGCTCAATTAGGAATACAGAAAAACTCAAAAGTGTTATCTCGCACTGTACGGAACAGAAACAAGTTTCCATTGAAAGAACAGAAACACAAAGCACAACTTTGTAAACTAAATCACATATGTGTCGCCTGTTCAATTATTATAACAGGAAAACTGAAAAGTGATATAACCCTAACCCTAACCCTAACCCTAAGGCCCTAACCCTAACCCTAACCCCTAACCCTAACCCTAACCCTAACCCTAACCCGTAACCCTAACCCTAACCCTAACCCTAACCCTAACCCTAACGCTAACCCTAACCCTAACCCTAACCCTAACCCTAACTTGTTCCTAACAGGAACAAGTTTCCTAACAGGGACAAGTTTCCAACGAAAAAATGTAAATGAAAAGCACTACTTTGTAAACTGAATCACATGTGTGTCATTCGCTCAATTAGGAATACAGGAAAACCGAAAAGTGTTATCTCGCACTGTACGGCACAGAAACTAGTTTCCATCGAAAGAACAGAAAAGCAAAGCACAACTTTGTAAACTAATTCACATACGTGTCGCCTGTTCAATTATTATAAGAGGAAAACTGAAAAGTGATATAACACACGGTACAGCACAGGAACATGTTTCCATCGAAAGAACAGAAACGCAAAGCACACCTTTGTAAACTAATTCACATACGTGTCGCCGGTTCAATTATTATAAGAGGAAAACTGAAAAGTGATATAACACACTGTACAGAACAGGAACATGTTTCCATCGAAAGAACAGAAACGCAAAGCACAACTTTGTAAACTAATTCACATACGTGTCGCCTGTTCAATTATTGTAACAGGAAAACTGAAAAGTGATATATCACATTGTACAGCACAGGAACAAGTTTCAAATGAAAGAACAAAAAAGAAAATCACCTATTTGTAAACTAAATCACATGTGTGTCGCTCGCTTCATTAGGAATACAGGAAAACTGAAAAGTAATATATCTCACTGTACAGCACAAGAACATGTTTCCAACGAAAGAACAGAAAAGCAAAGCACTACTTTTAAACAGAATCACCTGTGTGTTGCTCGCTCAATTAGGAATACAGGAAAACTGAAAAGGGTTATCTCGCACTGTACGGCACAGAAACAAGTTTCCATTGAAAGAACAGAAACGCAAAGCACAACTTTGTAAACTAATTCAAATATGTGTCACCTGTTCAATTATTAAAACAGAAAACTGAAAAGTGATATAACCCTAACCCTAACCCTAACCCTAAGGCCCTAACTCTAACCCTAACCTTAACCCTAACCCTAACCCTAACCCTAACCCTAACCCTAACTTGTTCCTAACAGGAACAAGTTTCCTAACAGGAACAAGTTTCCAACGAAAGAATGTAAATGAAAAGCACTACTTTGTAAACTGAATCACATGTGTGTCACTCGCTCAATTAGGAATACAGGAAAACCGAAAAATGTTATCTCGCACTGTACGGCAAAGAAACTAGTTTCCATCGAAAGAACAGAAAAGCAAAGCACAACTTTGTAAACTAAATCACATACGTGTCGCCCGTTCAATTATTACAACAGGAAAACTGAAAAGTGATATATCACACTGTACAGCACAGAAACAAGTTTCCAAGAAGAACAGAAATCCAAAGCACTACTTTGTAAACTAATTCACAAGTGTGTCGCTCACTCAATTAGGAATACAGGGAAACCGGAAAGTGTTATCTCACAGTGTATGGCACAGAAACAAGTTTCCAAAGAAAGAACAGAAACACAAAGCACAACTTTGTAAACTAATTCACATACGTGTCGCCTGTTCAATTATTATAAAAGGAAAACTGAAAAGTGATATATTATATTGTACAGCACAGGAACAAGTTTCAAATGAAAGAACAAAAAAGAAAATCACTAATTTGTAAACTAAATCACATGTGTGTTGCTCGCTCCATTAGGAATACAGGAAAACTGAACAGTTATATATCTCACTGTACAGCACAAGAACAAGTTTCCAACGAAAGAACAGAAAAGCAAAGCACTAATTTTAAACAGAATAACCTGTGTGTCGCTCGCTCAATTAGGAATACAGGGAAACCGAAAAGTGTTATCTCACACTGTATGGCACAGAAACAAGTTTCCAAAGAAAGAACAGAAACGGAAAGCACAACTTTGTAAACTAAATGACATACGTGTCGCCTGTTTAATTATTATAAGAGGAAAACTGAAAAGTGATATAACACACTGTACAGCACAGGAACATGTTTCCATCGAAAGAACAGAAACGCAAAGCACAACTTTGTAAACTAATTCACATACGTGTCGCCTGTTCAATTATTATAACAGGAAAACTGAAAAGTGATATAACCCTAACACTAACCCTAACCCCTAACCCTAACCCTAACCCTAACCCTAACCTTAACCCCTAACCCTAACCCTAACCCTAACGCTAACCCAATCCCTTACCCAGCCCTAACCTAACCCTAACCCTAACCCTAACCCTAACCCTAACCCTAACCCTAACTTGTTCCTAACAGGAACAAGTTTCCACGAAAGAACGTAAATGAAAAGCACTACTTCGTAAACTGAATCACATGTGTGTCACTCGCTCAATTAGGAATACAGGAAAACCGAAAAGTGTTATCTCGCACTGTAATGCACAGAAACTAGTTTTCATCGAAAGAACAGAAAACCAAAGCACAACTTTGTAAACTAAATCACATACGTGTCGCCCATTCAATTATTACAGCAGGAAAACTGAAAAGTGATATATCACACTGTACAGCACAGAAACAATTTTCCAAGAAGAACAGAAACCCAAAACACTACTTTGTAAACTAAATCACATGTGTGTCGCTAGCTCAATTAGGAATACAGGGAAACCGAAAAGTGTTATCTCACACTGTATGGCACAGAAACAAGTTTCCAAAGAAAGAACAGAAACGCAAAACACAACTTTGTAAACTAAATAAAATACGTATCGCCTGTTCAATTATTATAAGAGGAAAACTGAAAAGTGATATAACACACTGTACAGCACAGGAACATGTTTCCATCAAAAGAACAGAAACACAAAGCACAACTTTGTAAACGAATTCACATACGTGTCGCCTGTTCAATTATTATAAGAGGAAAACTGAAAAGTGATATAACACACTGTACAGCACAGGAACATATTTCCATCGAAAGAACAGAAATGCAAAACACAACTTTGTAAACTAATTCACATACGTGTCGCCTGTTCAATTATTGTAACAGGAAAACTGAAAAGTGATATATCACATTGTACAGCACAGGAACAAGTTTCAAATGAAAGAACAAAAAAGAAAATCACTAATTTGTAAACTAAATCACATGTGTGTCGCTCGCTCCATTAAGAATACAGGAAAACTGAACAGTAATATATCTCACTGTACAGCACAAGAACAAGTTTCCAACGATAGAACAGAAAAGCAAAGCACTACTTTTAAACAGAATCACCTGTGTGTTGCTCGCTCAATTAGGAATACAGGAAAACTGAAAAGTGTTATCTCACACTGTACGGCACAGAAACAAGTTTCCATTGAAAGAACAGAAACGCAAAGCACAACTTTGTAAACTAATTCACATATGTGTCGCCTGTTCAATTATTATAACAGGAAAACTGAAAAGTGATATAACCCTAACCCTAACCCTAAGGCCCTAACCCTAACCCTAACCCTAACCCTAACCCCTAACCCTAACCCTAACCCTAACGCTAACCCTAACGCTAACCCTATCCCTTACCCAGCCCTAACCCTAACCCTGACCCTAACCCTAACCCTAACTCTAACCCTAGCCCTAACTTGTTCCTAACAGGAAAAAGTTTCCAACGAAAGAACGTAAATGAAAAGCACTACTTTGTAAACTGAATCACATGTGTGTCACTCGCTCAATTAGGAATACAGGAATACCGAAAAGTGTTATATTGCACTTTACGGCACAGAAACTAGTTTCCATCGAAAGAACAGAAAAGCAAAGCACAACTTTGCAAACTAAATCACATACATTTCGCCCGTTCAATTACTACAACAGGAAAACTGAAAAGTGATATATCACACTGTACAGCACAGAAACAAGTTTGCAAGAAGAACAGAAACCAAAAGCACTACTTTGTAAACTAAATCACATGTGTGTCGCTCGCTCAATTAGGAATACAGGGAAACCGAAAAGTGTTATCTCACACTGTATGGCACAGAAACAAGTTTAAAAAGAAAGAACAGAAACGGAAAGCACAACTTTGTAAACTAAATGACATACGTGTCGCCTGTTTAATTATTATAAGAGGAAAACTGAAAAGTGATATAACACACTGTACAGCACAGGAACATGTTTCCATAGAAAGAAGAGAAACGCAAAGCACAACTTTGTAAACTAATTCACATAAGTGTTGCCTGTTCAATTATTGTAACAGGAAAACTGAAAAGTGATATAACCCTAACCCTAACCCTAACCCTAACCCTAACTCTAAGGCCCTAACCCTAACACTAACCCTAACCCCTAACCTTATCCCTAACCCTAACCCTAACCCTAACCCCTAACCCTAAACCTAACCCTAACCCTAACGCTAACCCTATCCCTTACCCAGCCCTAACCCTAACGCTAACCCTAACCCTAACCCTAACTTGTTCCTAACAGGAACAAGTTTCCACGAAAGAACGTAAATGAAAAGCACTACTTTGTAAACTGAATCACATGTGTGTCACTCGCTCAATTAGGAATACAGGAAAACCGAAAAGTGTTATCTCGCACTGTAATGCACAGAAACTAGTTTTCATCGAAAGAACAGAAAAGCAAAGCACAACTTTGTAAACTAAATCAATACGTGTCGCCCATTCAATTATTACAGCAGGAAAACTGAAAAGTGATATATCACACTGTACAGCACAGAAACAATTTTCCAAGAAGAACAGAAACCCAAAACACTACTTTGTAAACTAAATCACATGTGTGTCGCTCGCTCAATTAGGAATACAGGGAAACCGAAAAGTGTTATCTCACACTGTATGGCACAGAAACAAGTTTCCAAAGAAAGAACAGAAACGCAAAGCACAACTTTGTAAACTAAATGAAATACGTGTCGCCTGTTCAATTATTATAAGAGGAAAACTGAAAAGTGATATAACACACTGTACAGCACAGGAACATGTTTCCATCAAAAGAACAGAAACGCAAAGCACAACTTTGTAAACGAATTCACATACGTGTCGCCTGTTCAATTATTATAAGAGGAAAACTGAAAAGTGATATAACACACTGTACAGCACAGGAACATGTTTCCATCGAAAGAACAGAAACGCAAAACACAACTTTGTAAACTAATTCACATACGTGTTGCCTGTTCAATTATTTTAACAGAAAAACTGAAAAGTGATATAACCCTAACACTAACCCTAACCCTAAGGCCCAAACGCTAACACTAACCCTAACCCCTAACCCTAACCCTAACCCTATACCCTTACCCAGCCCTAACCTAACTCTAACCCTAACCCTAACCCTAACCCTAAATTGTTCCTAACAGGAACAAGTTTCCAACGAAAGAACGTAAATGAAAAGCACTACTTTGTAAACTGAATCTCATGTGTGTCACTCGCTCAATTAGGAATACAGGAAAACTGAAAAGTGTTATCTCGCACTGTACGGCACAGAAACTAGTTTCCATCGAAAGAACAGAAAAGCAAAGCACAACTTTGTAAACTAAATCACATACCTGTCGCCCATTCAATTATTACAACAGGAAAACTGAAAAGTGATATATCACACTGTACAGCACAGAAACAATTTTCCAAGAAGAACAGAAACCCAAAACACTACTTTGTAAATTAAATCACATGTGTGTCGCTCGCTCAATTAGGAATACAGGGAAACCGAAAGTGTTATCTCACACTGTATGGCACAGAAACAAGTTTCCAAAGAAAGAACAGAAACGCAAAGCATAACTTTGTAAACTAATTCACATACGTGTCGCTTGTTTAATTATTATAAGAGGGAAACTGAAAAGTGATATAACACACTGTACAGCACAGGAACATGTTTCCATCGAAAGAACAGAAATGCAAAGCACAACTTTGTAAACTAATTCACATACGTGTCGCCTGTTCAATTATTGTAACAGGAAAACTGAAAAGTGATATATCACATTGTACAGCACAGGAACAAGTTTCAAATGAAAGAACAAAAAAGAAAATCACTAATTTGTAAACTAAATCACATGTGTGTCGCTCACTTCATTAGGAATACAGGAAAACTGAAAAGTAATATATCGCACTGTACAGCACAAGAACAAGTTTCCAACGAAAGAACAGAAAAGCAAAGCAATACTTTTAAACAGAATCACCTTTGTGTCGCTCGCTCAATTAGGAATACAGGAAAACTGAAAAGTGTTATCTCGCACTGTACGGCACAGAAACAAGTTTCCATTGAAAGAACAGAAACACAAAGCACAACTTTGTAAACTAATTCACATACGTGTTGCCTGTTCAATTATTGTAACAGAAAAACTGAAAAGTGATATAACCCTAACACTAACCCTAACCCTAAGGCCCAAACGCTAACACTAACCCTAACCCCTAACCCTAACCCTAACCCTAACCCTAACCCCTAACCCTAACCTTAACCCTATCCCTTACCCAGCCCTAACCCTAAACCTAACCCTAACCCTAACCCTAAACCTAACCCTAACTTGTTCCTAACAGGAACAAGTTTCCTAACAGGAACAAGTTTCCAACGAAAGAATGTAAATGAAAAGCACTACTTTGTAAACTGAATCACATGTGTGTCACTCGCTCAATTAGGAATACAGGAAAACCGAAAAGTGTTATCTCGCACTGTACGGCACAGAAACTAGTTTCCATCGAAAGAACAGAAAAGCAAAGCACAACTTTGTAAACTAAATCACATACGTGTCGCCCGTTCAATTATTACAACAGGAAACATGAAAAGTGATATATCACACTGTACAGCACAGGAACATGTTTCCATCGAAAGAACAGAAACGCAAAGCACAACTTTGTAAACTAATTCACATATGTGTCGTCTGTTCAATTATTATAACAGGAAAACTGAAAAGTGATATAACCCTAACCCTAACCCTAAGGCCCTAACCCTAACCCTAACCCTCACCCTAACCCCTAACCCTAACCCTAACCCTAACCCTAACGCTAACCCTATCCCTTACCCAGCCCTAACCCTAACCCTAACCCTAACCCTAACCCTAACCCTAACTCTAACCCTAACCCTAACTTGTTCCTAACAGGAACAAGTTTCCAACGAAAGAACGTAAATGAAAAGCACTACTTTGTAAACTGAATCACATGTGTGTCACTCGCTCAATTAGGAATACAGGAATACCGAAAAGTGTTATATCGCACTTTATGGCACAGAAACTAGTTTCCATCGAAAGAACAGAAAAGCAAAGCACAACTTTGCAAACTAAATCACATACGTGTCGCCCGTTCAATTATTACAACAGGAAAACTGAAAAGTGATATATCACACTGTACAGCACAGAAACAAGTTTCCAAGAAGAACAGAAACCCAAAGCACTACTTTGTAAACTAAATCACAAGTGTGTCACTCACTCAATTAGGAATATAGGGAAACCGGAAAGTGTTATCTCACACTGTATGGCACAGAAACAAGTTTCCAAAGAAAGAACAGAAACGCAAAGCACAACTTTGTAAACTAATTCACATACGTGTCGCCTGTTCAATTATTATAAGAGGAAAACTGAAAAGTGACATAACACACTGTACAGCACAGGAACATGTTTCCATCGAAAGAACAGAAACGCAAAGCACAACTTTGTAAACTAATTCACATACGTGTCGCCTGTTCAATTATTATAACAGGAAAACTGAAAAGTGACATATCACATTGTACAGCACAGGAACAAGTTTCAAATGAAAGAACAAAAAAGAAAATCACTAATTTGTAAACTAAATCACATGTGTGTCGCTCGCTCCATTAGGAATACAGGAAAACTGAACAGTAATATATCTCACTGTACAGCACAAGAACAAGTTTCCAAGGATAGAACAGAAAAGCAAAGCACTACTTTTAAACAGAATCACCTGTGTGTTGCTCGCTCAATTAGGAATACAGGAAAACTGAAAAGTGTTATCTCACACTGTACGGCACAGAAACAAGTTTTCATTGAAAGAACAGAAACGCAAAGCACAACTTTGTAAACTAATTCACATATGTGTCGCCTGTTCAATTATTATAACAGGAAAACTGAAAAGTGATATAACCCTAACCCTAAACCTAAGGCCCTAACCCTAACCCTAACCCTAACCCTAACCCCTAACCCTAACCCTAACCCTAACCCTAACCCTAACCCTAACTTGTTCCTAACAGGAACAAGTTTCCTAACAGGAACAAGTTTCCAACGAAAGAATGTAAATGAAAAGCACTACTTTGTAAACTGAATCACATGTGTGTCACTCGCTCAATTAGGAATACAGGAAAACCGAAAAGTGTTATCTCGCACTGTACGGCACAGAAACTAGTTTCCATCGAAAGAACAGAAAAGCAAAGCACAACTTGGTAAACTAAATCACATACGTGTCGCCCGTTCAATTATTACAACAGGAAACCTGAAAAGTGATATATCACACTGTACAGCACAGGAACATGTTTCCATCGAAAGAACAGAAACGCAAAGCACAACTTTGTAAACTAATTCACATATGTGTCGTCTGTTCAATTATTATAACAGGAAAACTGAAAAGTGATATAACCCTAACCCTAACCCTAAGGCCCTAACCCTAACCCTAACCCTAACCCTAACCCCTAACCCTAACCCTAACCCTAACCCTAACCCTAACGCTAACCCTATCCCTTACCCAGCCCTAACCCTAACCCTAACCCTAACCCTAACTCTAACCCTAACCCTAAGTTGTTCCTAACAGGAACAAGTTTCCAACGAAAGAACGTAAATGAAAAGCACTACTTTGTAAACTGAATCACATGTGTGTCACTCGCTCAATTAGGAATACAGGAATACCGAAAAGTGTTATATCGCACTTTATGGCACAGAAACTAGTTTCCATCGAAAGAACAGAAAAGCAAAGCACAACTTTGCAAACTAAATCACATACGTGTCGCCCGTTCAATTATTACAACAGGAAAACTGAAAAGTGATATATCACACTGTACAGCACAGAAACAAGTTTCCAAGAAGAACAGAAACCCAAAGCACTACTTTGTAAACTAAATCACAAGTGTGTCACTCACTCAATTAGGAATATAGGGAAACCGGAAAGTGTTATCTCACACTGTATGGCACAGAAACAAGTTTCCAAAGAAAGAACAGAAACGCAAAGCACAACTTTGTAAACTAATTCACATACGTGTCGCCTGTTCAATTATTATAAGAGGAAAACTGAAAAGTGACATAACACACTGTACAGCACAGGAACATGTTTCCATCGAAAGAACAGAAACGCAAAGCACAACTTTGTAAACTAATTCACATACGTGTCGCCTGTTCAATTATTATAACAGGAAAACTGAAAAGTGATATATCACATTGTACAGCACAGGAACAAGTTTCAAATGAAAGAACAAAAAAGAAAATCACTAATTTGTAAACTAAATCACATGTGTGTCGCTCGCTCCATTAGGAATACAGGAAAACTGAACAGTAATATATCTCACTGTACAGCACAAGAACAAGTTTCCAAGGATAGAACAGAAAAGCAAAGCACTACTTTTAAACAGAATCACCTGTGTGTTGCTCGCTCAATTAGGAATACAGGAAAACTGAAAAGTGTTATCTCACACTGTACGGCACAGAAACAAGTTTCCATTGAAAGAACAGAAACGCAAAGCACAACTTTGTAAACTAATTCACATATGTGTCGCCTGTTCAATTATTATAACAGGAAAACTGAAAAGTGATATAACCCTAACCCTAACCCTAAGGCCCTAACCCTAACCCTAACCCTAACCCTAACCCCTAACCCTAACCCTAACCCTAACCCTAACCCTAACCCTAACACTAACCCTATCCCTTACCCAGCCCTAACCCTAACCCTAACCCTAACCCTAACCCTAACCCTAACTCTAACCCTAACCCTAACTTGTTCCTAACAGGAACAAGTTTCCAACGAAAGAACGTAAATGAAAAGCACTACTTCGTAAACTGAATCACATGTGTGTCACTCGCTCAATTAGGAATACAGGAATACCGAAAAGTGTTATATCGCACTTTACGGCACAGAAACTAGTTTCCATTGAAAGAACAGAAAAGCAAAGCACAACTTTGCAAACTAAATCACATACATGTCGCCCGTTCAATTACTACAACAGGAAAACTGAAAAGTGATATATCACACTGTACAGCACAGAAACAAGTTTCCAAGAAGAACAGAAACCAAAAGCACTACTTTGTAAACTAAATCACATGTGTGTCGCTCGCTCAATTAGGAATACAGGGAAACCGAAAAGTGTTATTTCACACTGTATGGCACAGAAACAAGTTTCCAAAGAAAGAACAGAAACGCAAAGCACAACTTTGTAAACTAAATGACATACGTGTCGCTTGTTTAATTATTATAAGAGGGAAACTGAAAAGTGATATAACACACTGTACAGCACAGGAACATGTTTCCATCGAAAGAACAGAAACGCAAAGCACAACTTTGTAAACTAATTCACATACGTGTCGCCTGTTCAATTATTGTAACAGGAAAACTGAAAAGTGATATATCACATTGTACAGCACAGGAACAAGTTTCAAATGAAAGAACAAAAAAGAAAATCACTAATTTGTAAACTAAATCACATGTGTGTCGCTCGCTTCATTAGGAATACAGGAAAACTGAAAAGTAATATATCGCACTGTACAGCACAAGAACAAGTTTCCAAGGAAAGAACAGAAAAGCAAAGCAATACTTTTAAACAGAATCACCTTTGTGTCGCTCGCTCAATTAGGAATACAGGAAAACTGAAAAGTGTTATCTCGCACTTTACGGCACAGAAACAAGTTTCCATTGAAAGAACAGAAACGCAAAGCACAACTTTGTAAACTAATTCACATATGTGTCGCCTGTTCAATTATTATAACAGGAAAACTGAAAAGTGATATAACCCTAACACTAACCCTAACCCTAAGGCCATAACCCTAACACTAACCCTAACCCCTAACCCTAACCGTAACCCTAACCCTAAACCCTAACCCTAACCCTAACCCTAACCCTAACCCTAACTTGTTCCTAACAGGAACAAGTTTCCTAACAGGAACAAGTTTCCAACGAAAGAATGTAAATGAAAAGCACTACTTTGTAAACTGAATCACATGTGTGTCACTCGCTCAATTAGGAATACAGGAAAACCGAAAAGTGTTATCTCGCACTGTACGGCACAGAAACTAGTTTCCATCGAAAGAACAGAAAAGCAAAGCACAACTTTGTAAACTAAATCACATACGTGTCGCCCGTTCAATTATTACAACAGGAAACCTGAAAAGTGATATATCACACTGTACAGCACAGGAACATGTTTCCATCGAAAGAACAGAAACGCAAAGCACAATTTTGTAAACTAATTCACATATGCGTCGCCTGTTCAATTATTATAACAGGAAAACTGAAAAGTGATATAACCATAACCCTAACCCTAAGGCCCTAACCCTAACCCTAACCCTAACCCTAACCCCTAACCCTAACCCTAACCCTAACCCTAACCCTAACGCTAACCCTATCCCTTACCCAGCCCTAACCCTAACCCTAACCCTAACCCTAACCCTAACCCTAACTCTAACCCTAACCCTAACTTGTTCCTAACAGGAACAAGTTTCCAACGAAAGAACGTAAATGAAAAGCACTACTTTGTAAACTGAATCACATGTGTGTCACTCGCTCAATTAGGAATACAGGAATACCGAAAAGTGTTATATCGCACTTTACGGCACAGAAACTAGTTTCCATCGAAAGAACAGAAAAGCAAAGCACAACTTTGCAAACTAAATCACATACGTGTCGCCCGTTCAATTATTACAACAGGAAAACTGAAAAGTGATATATCACACTGTACAGCAGAGAAACAAGTTTCCAAGAAGAACAGAAACCCAAAGCACTACTTTGTAAACTAAATCACAAGTGTGTCACTCACTCAATTAGGAATACAGGGAAACCGGAAAGTGTTATCTCACACTGTATGGCACAGAAACAAGTTTCCAAAGAAAGAACAGAAACGCAAAGCACAACTTTGTAAACTAATTCACATACGTGTCGCCTGTTCAATTATTATAAGAGGAAAACTGAAAAGTGACATAACACACTGTACAGCACAGGAACATGTTTCCATCGAAAGAACAGAAACGCAAAGCACAACTTTGTAAACTAATTCACATACGTGTCGCCTGTTCAATTATTATAACAGGAAAACTGAAAAGTGATATATCACATTGTACAGCACAGGAACAAGTTTCAAATGAAAGAACAAAAAAGAAAATCACTAATTTGTAAACTAAATCACATGTGTGTCGCTCGCTCCATTAGGAATACAGGAAAACTGAACAGTAATATATCTCACTGTACAGCACAAGAACAAGTTTCCAACGATAGAACAGAAAAGGAAAGCACTACTTTTATACAGAATCACCTGTGTGTTGCTCGCTCAATTAGGAATACAGGAAAACTGAAAAGTGTTATCTCACACTGTACGGCACAGAAACAAGTTTCCATTGAAAGAACAGAAACGCAAAGCACAACTTTGTAAACTAATTCACATATGTGTCGCCTGTTCAATTATTATAACAGGAAAACTGAAAAGTGATATAACCCTAACCCTAAACCTAAGGCCCTAACCCTAACCCTAACCCTAACCCCTAACCCTAACCCTAACCCTAACCCTAACCCTAACCCTAACACTAACCCTATCCCTTACCCAGCCCTAACCCTAACCCTAACCCTAACCCTAACCCTAACTCTAACCCTAACCCTAACTTGTTCCTAACAGGAACAAGTTTCCAACGAAAGAACGTAAATGAAAAGCACTACTTTGTAAACTAAATCACATACGTGTCGCCCATTCAATTATTACAACAGGAAAACTGAAAAGTGATATATCACACTGTACAGCACAGAAACAATTTTCCAAGAAGAACAGAAACCCAAAACACTACTTTGTAAACTAAATCACATATGTGTCGCTCGCTCAATTAGGAATACAGGGAAACCGAAAGTGTTATCTCACACTGTATGGCACAGAAACAAGTTTCCAAAGAAAGAACAGAAAAGCAAAGCACTACTTTTAAAAAGAATCACCTGTGTGTCGCTCGCTCAATTAGGAATACAGGAAAACTGAAAAGTGTTATCTCACACTGTACGGCACAGAAACAAGTTTCCATTGAAAGAACAGAAACGCAAAGCACAACTTTGTAAACTAATTCACATATGTGTCGCCTGTTCAATTATTATAACAGGAAAACTGAAAAGTGATATAACCCTAACCCTAACCCTAACCCTAACCCTAACCCTAACCCTAACCCCTAACCCTAACCCTAACCCTAACCCTAACCCTAACCCTAACGCTAACCCTAACCCTAACCCTAACCCTAACCCTAACCCTAACCCTAACTTGTTCCTAACAGGAACAAGTTTCCAACGAAAGAATGTAAATGAAAAGCACTACTTTGTAAACTGAATCACATGTGTGTCACTCGCTCAATTAGGAATACAGGAAAACCGAAAAGTGTTATATCGCACTGTACGGCACAGAAACTAGTTTCCATCGAAAGAACAGAAAAGCAAAGCACAACTTTGTAAACTAAATCACATACGTGTCGCCCGTTCAATTATTACAACAGGAAAACTGAAAAGTGATATATATCAAACTGTACAGCACAGAAACAAGTTTCCAAGAAGAACAGAAACCCAAAGCACTACTTTGTAAACTAAATCACAAGTGTGTCGCTCGCTCAATTAGGAATACAGGGAAACCGGAAAGTGTTATCTCACACTGTATGGCACAGAAACAAGTTTCCAAAGAAAGAACAGAAACGCAAAGCACAACTTTGTAAACTAATTCACATACGTGTCGCCTGTTCAATTATTATAACAGGAAAACTGAAAAGTGATATAACCCTAACCCTAACCTTAACCCTAACCCTAACCCCTAACTCTAACCCTAACCCTAACCCTAACCCTAACGCTAACCCTAACCCTAACCCTAACCCTAACCCTAACCCTAACTTGTTCCTAACAGGAACAAGTTTCCTAACAGGAACAAGTTTCCAACGAAAGAATGTAAATGAAAAGCACTACTTTGTAAACTGAATCACATGTGTGTCACTCGCTCAATTAGGAATACAGGAAAACCGAAAAGTGTTATATCGCACTGTAAGGCACAGAAACTAGTTTCTATCGAAAGAACAGAAAAGCAAAGCACAACTTTGTAAACTAAATCACATACGTGTCGCCCGTTCAATTATTACAACAGGAAAACTGAAAAGTGATATATCACACTGTACAGCACAGAAACAAGTTTCCAAGAACAGAAACCCAAAGCACTACTTTGTAAACTAAATCACAAGTGTGTCGCTCGCTCAATTAGGAATACAGGGAAACCGGAAAGTGTTATCTCACACTGTATGGCACAGAAACAAGTTTCCAAAGAAAGAACAGAAACGCAAAGCACAACTTTGTAAACTAATTCACATACGTGTTGCCTGTTTAATTATTATAAGAGGAAAACTGAAAAGTGATATAACACACTGTACAGCACAGGAACATGTTTCCATCGAAAGAACAGAAACGCAAAGCACAACTTTGTAAACTAATTCACATACGTGTTGCCTGTTCAATTATTATTACAGGAAAACTGAAAAGTGATATAACCCTAACACTAACCCTAACTCTAAGGCCCTAACCCTAACACTAACCCTAACCCCTAACCGTAACCCTAACCCTAACCCTAACCCTAAGGCCCTAAACCTAACCCTAACCCTAACCCCTAACCCTAACCCTAACCCTAACCCTAACCCTAACGCTAACCCTATCCCTTACCCAGCCCTAACCCTAACCCTAACCCTAACCCTAACCCTAACCCTAACCCTAACTTGTTCCTAAAAGGAACAAGTTTCCAACGAAAGAACGTAAATGAAAAGCATTACTTTGTAAACTGAATCACATGTGTGTCACTCGCTCAATTAGGAATACAGGAAAACCGAAAAGTGTTATATCGCACTGTACGGCACAGAAACTTGTTTCCATCGAAAGAACAGAAAAGCAAAGCACAACTTTGTAAACTAAATCACATACGTGTCGCCCGTTCAATTATTACAACAGGAAAACTGAAAAGTGATATATCACACTGTACAGCACAGAAACAAGTTTCCAAGAAGAACAGAAACCAAAAGCACTACTTTGTAAACTAAATCACATGGGTGTCGCTCGCTCAATTAGGAATACAGGGAAACCGAAAAGTGTTATCTCACACTGTATGGCACAGAAACAAGTTTCCAAAGAAAGAACAGAAACGCAAAGCACAACTTTGTAAACAAAATGAAATACGTGTCGCCTGTTCAATTATTATAAGACGAAAACTGAAAAGTAATATAACACACTGTACAGCACAGGTACATGTTTCCATCGAAAGAACAGAAACGCAAAGCACAATTTTGTAAACTAATTCACATATGCGTCGCCTGTTCAATTATTATAACAGGAAAACTGAAAAGTGATATAACCATAACCCTAACCCTAAGGCCCTAATCCTAACCCTAACCCTAACCCTAACCCCCAACCCTAACCCTAACCCTAACCCTAACCCTAACGCTAACCCTATCCCTTACCCAGCCCTAACCCTAACCCTAACCCTAACCCTAACCCTAACCCTAACTCTAACCCTAACCCTAACTTGTTCCTAACAGGAACAAGTTTCCAACGAGAGAACGTAAATGAAAAGCACTACTTTGTAAACTGAATCACATGTGTGTCACTCGCTCAATTAGGAATACAGGAATACCGAAAAATGTTATACCGCACTTTACGGCACAGAAACTAGTTTCCATCGAAAGAACAGAAAAGCAAAGCACAACTTTGCAAATTAAATCACATACGTGTCGCCCGTTCAATTATTACAACAGGAAAACTGAAAAGTGATATATCACACTGTACAGCAGAGAAACAAGTTTCCAAGAAGAACAGAAACCCAAAGCACTACTTTGTAAACTAAATCACAAGTGTGTCACTCACTCAATTAGGAATACAGGGAAACCGGAAAGTGTTATCTCACACTGTATGGCACAGAAACAAGTTTCCAAAGAAAGAACAGAAACGCAAAGCACAACTTTGTAAACTAATTCACATACGTGTCGCCTGTTCAATTATTATAAGAGGAAAACTGAAAAGTGACATAACACACTGTACAGCACAGGAACATGTTTCCATCGAAAGAACAGAAACGCAAAGCACAACTTTGTAAACTAATTCACATACGTGTCGCCTGTTCAATTATTATTACAGGAAAACTGAAAAGTGATATATCACATTGTACAGCAAAGGAACAAGTTTCAAATGAAAGAACAAAAAAGAAAATCACTAATTTGTAAACTAAATCACATGTGTGTCCTTCGCTCCATTAGGAATACAGGAAAACTGAACAGTAATATATCTCACTGTACAGCACAAGAACAAGTTTCCAACGATAGAACAGAAAAGCAAAGCACTACTTTTAAACAGAATCACCTGTGTGTTGCTCGCTCAATTAGGAATACAGGAAAACTGAAAAGTGTTATCTCACACTGTACGGCACAGAAACAAGTTTCCATTGAAAGAACAGAAACGCAAAGCACAACTTTGTAAACTAAATCACATGTGTGTTGCTCGCTCAATTAGGAATACAGGAAAACCGAAAAGTGTTATCTCGCACTGTAATGCACAGAAACTAGTTTTCATCGAAAGAACAGAAAAGCAAAGCACAACTTTGTAAACTAAATCACATACGTGTCGCCTGTTCAATTATTATAACAGGAAAACTGAAAAGTGATATAACCCTAACCCTAAACCTAAGGCCCTAACCCTAACCCTAACCCTAACCCCTAACCCTAACCCTAACCCTAACACTAACCCTATCCCTTACACAGCCCTAACCCTAACCCTAACCCTAACCCTAACCCTAACTCTAACCCTAACCCTAACTTGTTCCTAATAGGAACAAGTTTCCAACGAAAGAACGTAAATGAAAAGCACTACTTCGTAAACTGAATCACATGTGTGTCACTCGCTCAATTAGGAATACAGGAATACCGAAAAGTGTTATGTCGCACTTTACGGCACAGAAACTAGTTTCCATCGAAAGAACAGAAAAGCAAAGCACAACTTTGCAAACTAAATCACATACATGTCGCCCGTTCAATTACTACAACAGGAAAACTGAAAAGTGATATATCACACTGTACAGCACAGAAACAAGTTTCCAAGAAGAACAGAAACCAAAAGCACTACTTTGTAAACTAATTCACATACGTGTCGCCTGTTCAATTATTATAAGAGGAAAACTGAAAAGTGATATAACACACTGTACAGCACAGGAACATGTTTCCATTGAAAGAACAGAAACGCAAAGCACAACTTTGTAAACTAATTCACATACGTGTTGCCTGTTCAATTATTATTACAGGAAAACTGAAAAGTGATATAACCCTAACACTAACCCTAACTCTAAGGCCCTAACCCTAACACTAACCCTAACCCCTAACCCTAACCCTAACCCTAACCCTAACCCTAACCCTAACCCCTAACCCTAAACCTAACCCTAACCCTAACGCTAACCCTATCCCTTACCCAGCCCTAACCCTAACCCTAACCCTAACCCTAACCCTAACCCTAACCCTAACCCTAACCCTAACCCGAACTTGTTCCTAACAGGAACAAGTTTCCACGAAAGAACGTAAATGAAAAGCACTACTTTGTAAATTGAATCACATGTGTGTCACTCGCTCAATTAGGAATACAGGAAAACCGAAAAGTGTTATCTCGCACTGTAATGCACAGAAACTAGTTTTCATCGAAAGAACAGAAAAGCAAAGCACAACTTTGTAAACTAAATCACATACGTGTCGCCCATTCAATTATTACAGCAGGAAAACTGAAAAGTGATATATCACACTGTACAGCACAGAAACAATTTTCCAAGAAGAACAGAAACCCAAAACACTACTTTGTAAACTAAATCACATGTGTGTCGCTCGCTCAATTAGGAATACAGGGAAACCGAAAAGTGTTATCTCACACTGTATGGCACAGAAACAAGTTTCCAAAGAAAGAACAGAAACGCAAAGCACAACTTTGTAAACTAAATGACATACGTGTCGCCTGTTTAATTATTATAAGAGGAAAACAGAAAAGTGATATACCACACTGTACAGCACAGGAACTTGTTTCCATCGAAAGAACAGAAAGGCAAAGCACAACTTTGTAAACTAATTCACATACGTGTCGCCTGTTCAATTATTATAACAGGAAAACTGAAAAGTGATATATCACATTGTACAGCACAGGAACAAGTTTCAAATGAAAGAACAAAAAAGAAAATCACTAATTTGTAAACTAAATCACATGTGTTTCGCTCGCTCCATTAGGAATACAGTAAAACTGAACAATAATATATCTCACTGTACAGCACAAGAACAAGTTTCCAACGAAAGAACAGAAAAGCAAAGCACTACTTTTAAACAGAATCACCTGTGTGTCGCTCGCTCAATTAGGAATACAGGAAAACTGAAAAGTGTTATCTCGCACTGTATGGCACAGAAACAAGTTTCCATTGAAAGAACAGAAACGCAAAGCACAACTTTGTAAACTAATTCACATATGTGTCGCCTGTTCAATTATTATAACAGGAAAACTGAAAAGTGATATAACCCTAACCCTAACCCTAACCCTAAGGCCCTAACCCTAACCTTAACCCCTAACCCTAAAACTAACCCTAACCCTAACCCCTAACCCTAACCCCTAACCCTAACCCTAACCCTAACCCTAACCCTAAGGCCCTAAACCTAACCCTAACCCTAACCCCTAACCCTAACCCTAACCCTAACCCTAACGCTAACCCTATCCCTTACCCAGCCCTAACCCTAACCCTAACCCTAACCCTAACCCTAACCCTAACCCTAACCCTAACTTGTTCCTAACAGGAACAAGTTTCCAACGAAAGAACGTAAATGAAAAGCATTACTTTGTAAACTGAATCACATGTTTGTCACTCGCTCAATTAGGAATACAGGAAAACCGAAAAGTGTTATATCGCACTGTACGGCACAGAAACTTGTTTCCATCGAAAGAAGAGAAAAGCAAAGCACAACTTTGTAAACTAAATCACATACGTGTCGCCCATTCAATTATTACAGCAGGAAAACTGAAAAGTGATATATCACACTGTACAGCACAGAAACAATTTTCCAAGAAGAACAGAAACCCAAAGCACTACTTTGTAAACTAAATCACATGTGTGTCGCTCGCTCAATTAGGAATACAGGGAAACCGAAAAGTGTTATCTCACACTGTATGGCACAGAAACAAGTTTAAAAAGAAAGAACAGAAACGGAAAGCACAACTTTGTAAACTAAATGACATACGTGTCGCCTGTTTAATTATTATAAGAGGAAAACTGAAAAGTGATATAACACACTGTACAGCACAGGAACATGTTTCCATAGAAAGAAGAGAAACGCAAAGCACCACTTTGTAAACTAATTCACATAAGTGTTGCCTGTTCAATTATTGTAACAGGAAAACTGAAAAGTGATATAACCCTAACACTAACCCTAACTCTAAGGCCCTAACCCTAACACTAACCCTAACCCCTAACCTTATCCCTAACCCTAACCCTAACCCTAACCCCTAACCCTAAACCTAACCCTAACCCTAACGCTAACCCTATCCCTTACCCAGCCCTAACCCTAACGCTAACCCTAACCCTAACCCTAACTTGTTCCTAACAGGAACAAGTTTCCACGAAAGAACGTAAATGAAAAGCACTACTTTGTAAACTGAATCACATGTGTGTCACTCGCTCAATTAGGAATACAGGAAAACCGAAAAGTGTTATCTCGCACTGTAATGCACAGAAACTAGTTTTCATCGAAAGAACAGAAAAGCAAAGCACAACTTTGTAAACTAAATCAATACGTGTCGCCCATTCAATTATTACAGCAGGAAAACTGAAAAGTGATATATCACACTGTACAGCACAGAAACAATTTTCCAAGAAGAACAGAAACCCAAAACACTACTTTGTAAACTAAATCACATGTGTGTCGCTCGCTCAATTAGGAATACAGGGAAACCGAAAAGTGTTATCTCACACTGTATGGCACAGAAACAAGTTTCCAAAGAAAGAACAGAAACGCAAAGCACAACTTTGTAAACTAAATGAAATACGTGTCGCCTGTTCAATTATTGTAAGAGGAAAACTGAAAAGTGATATAACACACTGTACAGCACAGGAACATGTTTCCATCAAAAGAACAGAAACGCAAAGCACAACTTTGTAAACGAATTCACATACGTGTCGCCTGTTCAATTATTATAAGAGGAAAACTGAAAAGTGATATAACACACTGTACAGCACAGGAACATGTTTCCATCGAAAGAACAGAAACGCAAAACACAACTTTGTAAACTAATTCACATACGTGTTGCCTGTTCAATTATTTTAACAGAAAAACTGAAAAGTGATATAACCCTAACACTAACCCTAACCCTAAGGCCCAAACGCTAACACTAACCCTAACCCCTAACCCTAACCCTAACCCTAACCCTAACCCCTAACCCTAACCCTAACCCTATACCCTTACCCAGCCCTAACCTAACTCTAACCCTAACCCTAACCCTAACCCTAAATTGTTCCTAACAGGAACAAGTTTCCAACGAAAGAAGGTAAATGAAAAGCACTACTTTGTAAACTGAATCTCATGTGTGTCACTCGCTCAATTAGGAATACAGGAAAACTGAAAAGTGTTATCTCGCACTGTACGGCACAGAAACTAGTTTCCATCGAAAGAACAGAAAAGCAAAGCACAACTTTGTAAACTAAATCACATACCTGTCGCCCATTCAATTATTACAACAGGAAAACTGAAAAGTGATATATCACACTGTACAGCACAGAAACAATTTTCCAAGAAGAACAGAAACCCAAAACACTACTTTGTAAATTAAATCACATGTGTGTCGCTCGCTCAATTAGGAATACAGGGAAACCGAAAGTGTTATCTCACACTGTATGGCACAGAAACAAGTTTCCAAAGAAAGAACAGAAACGCAAAGCATAACTTTGTAAACTAATTCACATACGTGTCGCTTGTTTAATTATTATAAGAGGGAAACTGAAAAGTGATATAACACACTGTACAGCACAGGAACATGTTTCCATCGAAAGAACAGAAATGCAAAGCACAACTTTGTAAACTAATTCACATACGTGTCGCCTGTTCAATTATTGTAACAGGAAAACTGAAAAGTGATATATCACATTGTACAGCACAGGAACAAGTTTCAAATGAAAGAACAAAAAAGAAAATCACTAATTTGTAAACTAAATCACATGTGTGTCGCTCACTTCATTAGGAATACAGGAAAACTGAAAAGTAATATATCGCACTGTACAGCACAAGAACAAGTTTCCAACGAAAGAACAGAAAAGCAAAGCAATACTTTTAAACAGAATCACCTTTGTGTCGCTCGCTCAATTAGGAATACAGGAAAACTGAAAAGTGTTATCTCGCACTGTACGGCACAGAAACAAGTTTCCATTGAAAGAACAGAAACACAAAGCACAACTTTGTAAACTAATTCACATACGTGTTGCCTGTTCAATTATTGTAACAGAAAAACTGAAAAGTGATATAACCCTAACACTAACCCTAACCCTAAGGCCCAAACGCTAACACTAACCCTAACCCCTAACCCTAACCCTAACCCTAACCCTAACCCCTAACCCTAACCTTAACCCTATCCCTTACCCAGCCCTAACCCTAAACCTAACCCTAACCCTAACCCTAAACCTAACCCTAACTTGTTCCTAACAGGAACAAGTTTCCTAACAGGAACAAGTTTCCAACGAAAGAATGTAAATGAAAAGCACTACTTTGTAAACTGAATCACATGTGTGTCACTCGCTCAATTAGGAATACAGGAAAACCGAAAAGTGTTATCTCGCACTGTACGGCACAGAAACTAGTTTCCATCGAAAGAACAGAAAAGCAAAGCACAACTTTGTAAACTAAATCACATACGTGTCGCCCGTTCAATTATTACAACAGGAAACCTGAAAAGTGATATATCACACTGTACAGCACAGGAACATGTTTCCATCGAAAGAACAGAAACGCAAAGCACAACTTTGTAAACTAATTCACATATGTGTCGTCTGTTCAATTATTATAACAGGAAAACTGAAAAGTGATATAACCCTAACCCTAACCCTAAGGCCCTAACCCTAACCCTAACCCTCACCCTAACCCCTAACCCTAACCCTAACCCTAACCCTAACGCTAACCCTATCCCTTACCCAGCCCTAACCCTAACCCTAACCCTAACCCTAACCCTAACCCTAACCCTAACCCTAACCCTAACCCTAACTCTAACCCTAACCCTAACTTGTTCCTAACAGGAACAAGTTTCCAACGAAAGAACGTAAATGAAAAGCACTACTTTGTAAACTGAATCACATGTGTGTCACTCGCTCAATTAGGAATACAGGAATACCGAAAAGTGTTATATCGCACTTTATGGCACAGAAACTAGTTTCCATCGAAAGAACAGAAAAGCAAAGCACAACTTTGCAAACTAAATCACATACGTGTCGCCCGTTCAATTATTACAACAGGAAAACTGAAAAGTGATATATCACACTGTACAGCACAGAAACAAGTTTCCAAGAAGAACAGAAACCCAAAGCACTACTTTGTAAACTAAATCACAAGTGTGTCACTCACTCAATTAGGAATATAGGGAAACCGGAAAGTGTTATCTCACACTGTATGGCACAGAAACAAGTTTCCAAAGAAAGAACAGAAACGCAAAGCACAACTTTGTAAACTAATTCACATACGTGTCGCCTGTTCAATTATTATAAGAGGAAAACTGAAAAGTGACATAACACACTGTACAGCACAGGAACATGTTTCCATCGAAAGAACAGAAACGCAAAGCACAACTTTGTAAACTAATTCACATACGTGTCGCCTGTTCAATTATTATAACAGGAAAACTGAAAAGTGACATATCACATTGTACAGCACAGGAACAAGTTTCAAATGAAAGAACAAAAAAGAAAATCACTAATTTGTAAACTAAATCACATGTGTGTCGCTCGCTCCATTAGGAATACAGGAAAACTGAACAGTAATATATCTCACTGTACAGCACAAGAACAAGTTTCCAAGGATAGAACAGAAAAGCAAAGCACTACTTTTAAACAGAATCACCTGTGTGTTGCTCGCTCAATTAGGAATACAGGAAAACTGAAAAGTGTTATCTCACACTGTACGGCACAGAAACAAGTTTTCATTGAAAGAACAGAAACGCAAAGCACAACTTTGTAAACTAATTCACATATGTGTCGCCTGTTCAATTATTATAACAGGAAAACTGAAAAGTGATATAACCCTAACCCTAAACCTAAGGCCCTAACCCTAACCCTAACCCTAACCCTAACCCCTAACCCTAACCCTAACCCTAACCCTAACCCTAACCCTAACTTGTTCCTAACAGGAACAAGTTTCCTAACAGGAACAAGTTTCCAACGAAAGAATGTAAATGAAAAGCACTACTTTGTAAACTGAATCACATGTGTGTCACTCGCTCAATTAGGAATACAGGAAAACCGAAAAGTGTTATCTCGCACTGTACGGCACAGAAACTAGTTTCCATCGAAAGAACAGAAAAGCAAAGCACAACTTTGTAAACTAAATCACATACGTGTCGCCCGTTCAATTATTACAACAGGAAACCTGAAAAGTGATATATCACACTGTACAGCACAGGAACATGTTTCCATCGAAAGAACAGAAACGCAAAGCACAACTTTGTAAACTAATTCACATATGTGTCGTCTGTTCAATTATTATAACAGGAAAACTGAAAAGTGATATAACCCTAACCCTAACCCTAAGGCCCTAACCCTAACCCTAACCCTAACCCTAACCCCTAACCCTAACCCTAACCCTAACCCTAACCCTAACGCTAACCCTATCCCTTACCCAGCCCTAACCCTAACCCTAACCCTAACCCTAACTCTAACCCTAACCCTAAGTTGTTCCTAACAGGAACAAGTTTCCAACGAAAGAACGTAAATGAAAAGCACTACTTTGTAAACTGAATCACATGTGTGTCACTCGCTCAATTAGGAATACAGGAATACCGAAAAGTGTTATATCGCACTTTATGGCACAGAAACTAGTTTCCATCGAAAGAACAGAAAAGCAAAGCACAACTTTGCAAACTAAATCACATACGTGTCGCCCGTTCAATTATTACAACAGGAAAACTGAAAAGTGATATATCACACTATACAGCACAGAAACAAGTTTCCAAGAAGAACAGAAACCCAAAGCACTACTTTGTAAACTAAATCACAAGTGTGTCACTCACTCAATTAGGAATATAGGGAAACCGGAAAGTGTTATCTCACACTGTATGGCACAGAAACAAGTTTCCAAAGAAAGAACAGAAACGCAAAGCACAACTTTGTAAACTAATTCACATACGTGTCGCCTGTTCAATTATTATAAGAGGAAAACTGAAAAGTGACATAACACACTGTACAGCACAGGAACATGTTTCCATCGAAAGAACAGAAACGCAAAGCACAACTTTGTAAACTAATTCACATACGTGTCGCCTGTTCAATTATTATAACAGGAAAACTGAAAAGTGATATATCACATTGTACAGCACAGGAACAAGTTTCAAATGAAAGAACAAAAAAGAAAATCACTAATTTGTAAACTAAATCACATGTGTGTCGCTCGCTCCATTAGGAATACAGGAAAACTGAACAGTAATATATCTCATTGTACAGCACAAGAACAAGTTTCCAAGGATAGAACAGAAAAGCAAAGCACTACTTTTAAACAGAATCACCTGTGTGTTGCTCGCTCAATTAGGAATACAGGAAAACTGAAAAGTGTTATCTCACACTGTACGGCACAGAAACAAGTTTCCATTGAAAGAACAGAAACGCAAAGCACAACTTTGTAAACTAATTCACATATGTGTCGCCTGTTCAATTATTATAACAGGAAAACTGAAAAGTGATATAACCCTAACCCTAACCCTAAGGCCCTAACCCTAACCCTAACCCTAACCCTAACCCCTAACCCTAACCCTAACCCTAACCCTAACCCTAACCCTAACTTGTTCCTAACAGGAACAAGTTTCCTAACAGGAACAAGTTTCCAACGAAAGAATGTAAATGAAAAGCACTACTTTGTAAACTGAATCACATGTGTGTCACTCGCTCAATTAGGAATACAGGAAAACCGAAAAGTGTTATCTCGCACTGTACGGCACAGAAACTAGTTTCCATCGAAAGAACAGAAAAGCAAAGCACAACTTTGTAAACTAAATCACATACGTGTCGCCCGTTCAATTATTACAACAGGAAACCTGAAAAGTGATATATCACACTGTACAGCACAGGAACATGTTTCCATCGAAAGAACAGAAACGCAAAGCACAACTTTGTAAACTAATTCACATATGTGTCGTCTGTTCAATTATTATAACAGGAAAACTGAAAAGTGATATAACCCTAACCCTAACCCTAAGGCCCTAACCCTAACCCTAACCCTAACCCTAACCCCTAACCCTAACCCTAACCCTAACCCTAACCCTAACGCTAACCCTATCCCTTACCCAGCCCTAACCCTAACCCTAACCCTAACCCTAACTCTAACCCTAACCCTAAGTTGTTCCTAACAGGAACAAGTTTCCAACGAAAGAACGTAAATGAAAAGCACTACTTTGTAAACTGAATCACATGTGTGTCACTCGCTCAATTAGGAATACAGGAATACCGAAAAGTGTTATATCGCACTTTATGGCACAGAAACTAGTTTCCATCGAAAGAACAGAAAAGCAAAGCACAACTTTGCAAACTAAATCACATACGTGTCGCCCGTTCAATTATTACAACAGGAAAACTGAAAAGTGATATATCACACTGTACAGCACAGAAACAAGTTTCCAAGAAGAACAGAAACCCAAAGCACTACTTTGTAAACTAAATCACAAGTGTGTCACTCACTCAATTAGGAATATAGGGAAACCGGAAAGTGTTATCTCACACTGTATGGCACAGAAACAAGTTTCCAAAGAAAGAACAGAAACGCAAAGCACAACTTTGTAAACTAATTCACATACGTGTCGCCTGTTCAATTATTATAAGAGGAAAACTGAAAAGTGACATAACACACTGTACAGCACAGGAACATGTTTCCATCGAAAGAACAGAAACGCAAAGCACAACTTTGTAAACTAATTCACATACGTGTCGCCTGTTCAATTATTATAACAGGAAAACTGAAAAGTGATATATCACATTGTACAGCACAGGAACAAGTTTCAAATGAAAGAACAAAAAAGAAAATCACTAATTTGTAAACTAAATCACATGTGTGTCGCTCGCTCCATTAGGAATACAGGAAAACTGAACAGTAATATATCTCATTGTACAGCACAAGAACAAGTTTCCAAGGATAGAACAGAAAAGCAAAGCACTACTTTTGAACAGAATCACCTGTGTGTTGCTCGCTCAATTAGGAATACAAGAAAACTGAAAAGTGTTATCTCACACTGTACGGCACAGAAACAAGTTTCCATTGAAAGAACAGAAACGCAAAGCACAACTTTGTAAACTAATTCACATATGTGTCGCCTGTTCAATTATTATAACAGGAAAACTGAAAAGTGATATAACCCTAACCCTAACCCTAAGGCCCTAACCCTAACCCTAACCCTAACCCTAACCCCTAACCCTAACCCTAACCCTAACCCTAACCCTAACCCTAACCCTAACACTAACCCTATCCCTTACCCAGCCCTAACCCTAACCCTAACCCTAACCCTAACCCTAACCCTAACTCTAACCCTAACCCTAACTTGTTCCTAACAGGAACAAGTTTCCAACGAAAGAACGTAAATGAAAAGCACTACTTCGTAAACTGAATCACATGTGTGTCACTCGCTCAATTAGGAATACAGGAATACCGAAAAGTGTTATATCGCACTTTACGGCACAGAAACTAGTTTCCATTGAAAGAACAGAAAAGCAAAGCACAACTTTGCAAACTAAATCACATACATGTCGCCCGTTCAATTACTACAACAGGAAAACTGAAAAGTGATATATCACACTGTACAGCACAGAAACAAGTTTCCAAGAAGAACAGAAACCAAAAGCACTACTTTGTAAACTAAATCACATGTGTGTCGCTCGCTCAATTAGGAATACAGGGAAACCGAAAAGTGTTATCTCACACTGTATGGCACAGAAACAAGTTTCCAAAGAAAGAACAGAAACGCAAAGCACAACTTTGTAAACTAAATGACATACGTGTCGCTTGTTTAATTATTATAAGAGGGAAACTGAAAAGTGATATAACACACTGTACAGCACAGGAACATGTTTCCATCGAAAGAACAGAAACGCAAAGCACAACTTTGTAAACTAATTCACATACGTGTCGCCTGTTCAATTATTGTAACAGGAAAACTGAAAAGTGATATATCACATTGTACAGCACAGGAACAAGTTTCAAATGAAAGAACAAAAAAGAAAATCACTAATTTGTAAACTAAATCACATGTGTGTCGCTCGCTTCATTAGGAATACAGGAAAACTGAAAAGTAATATATCGCACTGTACAGCACAAGAACAAGTTTCCAAGGAAAGAACAGAAAAGCAAAGCAATACTTTTAAACAGAATCACCTTTGTGTCGCTCGCTCAATTAGGAATACAGGAAAACTGAAAAGTGTTATCTCGCACTTTACGGCACAGAAACAAGTTTCCATTGAAAGAACAGAAACGCAAAGCACAACTTTGTAAACTAATTCACATATGTGTCGCCTGTTCAATTATTATAACAGGAAAACTGAAAAGTGATATAACCCTAACACTAACCCTAACCCTAAGGCCATAACCCTAACACTAACCCTAACCCCTAACCCTAACCGTAACCCTAACCCTAAACCCTAACCCTAACCCTAACCCTAACCCTAACCCTAACCCTAACTTGTTCCTAACAGGAACAAGTTTCCTAACAGGAACAAGTTTCCAACGAAAGAATGTAAATGAAAAGCACTACTTTGTAAACTGAATCACATGTGTGTCACTCGCTCAATTAGGAATACAGGAAAACCGAAAAGTGTTATCTCGCACTGTACGGCACAGAAACTAGTTTCCATCGAAAGAACAGAAAAGCAAAGCACAACTTTGTAAACTAAATCACATACGTGTCGCCCGTTCAATTATTACAACAGGAAACCTGAAAAGTGATATATCACACTGTACAGCACAGGAACATGTTTCCATCGAAAGAACAGAAACGCAAAGCACAATTTTGTAAACTAATTCACATATGCGTCGCCTGTTCAATTATTATAACAGGAAAACTGAAAAGTGATATAACCATAACCCTAACCCTAAGGCCCTAACCCTAACCCTAACCCTAACCCTAACCCCTAACCCTAACCCTAACCCTAACCCTAACCCTAACGCTAACCCTATCCCTTACCCAGCCCTAACCCTAACCCTAACCCTAACCCTAACCCTAACCCTAACTCTAACCCTAACCCTAACTTGTTCCTAACAGGAACAAGTTTCCAACGAAAGAACGTAAATGAAAAGCACTACTTTGTAAACTGAATCACATGTGTGTCACTCGCTCAATTAGGAATACAGGAATACCGAAAAGTGTTATATCGCACTTTACGGCACAGAAACTAGTTTCCATCGAAAGAACAGAAAAGCAAAGCACAACTTTGCAAACTAAATCACATACGTGTCGCCCGTTCAATTATTACAACAGGAAAACTGAAAAGTGATATATCACACTGTACAGCAGAGAAACAAGTTTCCAAGAAGAACAGAAACCCAAAGCACTACTTTGTAAACTAAATCACAAGTGTGTCACTCACTCAATTAGGAATACAGGGAAACCGGAAAGTGTTATCTCACACTGTATGGCACAGAAACAAGTTTCCAAAGAAAGAACAGAAACGCAAAGCACAACTTTGTAAACTAATTCACATACGTGTCGCCTGTTCAATTATTATAAGAGGAAAACTGAAAAGTGACATAACACACTGTACAGCACAGGAACATGTTTCCATCGAAAGAACAGAAACGCAAAGCACAACTTTGTAAACTAATTCACATACGTGTCGCCTGTTCAATTATTATAACAGGAAAACTGAAAAGTGATATATCACATTGTACAGCACAGGAACAAGTTTCAAATGAAAGAACAAAAAAGAAAATCACTAATTTGTAAACTAAATCACATGTGTGTCGCTCGCTCCATTAGGAATACAGGAAAACTGAACAGTAATATATCTCACTGTACAGCACAAGAACAAGTTTCCAACGATAGAACAGAAAAGGAAAGCACTACTTTTATACAGAATCACCTGTGTGTTGCTCGCTCAATTAGGAATACAGGAAAACTGAAAAGTGTTATCTCACACTGTACGGCACAGAAACAAGTTTCCATTGAAAGAACAGAAACGCAAAGCACAACTTTGTAAACTAATTCACATATGTGTCGCCTGTTCAATTATTATAACAGGAAAACTGAAAAGTGATATAACCCTAACCCTAAACCTAAGGCCCTAACCCTAACCCTAACCCTAACCCCTAACCCTAACCCTAACCCTAACCCTAACCCTAACCCTAACCCTAACACTAACCCTATCCCTTACCCAGCCCTAACCCTAACCCTAACCCTAACCCTAACCCTAACCCTAACTCTAACCCTAACCCTAACTTGTTCCTAACAGGAACAAGTTTCCAACGAAAGAACGTAAATGAAAAGCACTACTTTGTAAACTAAATCACATACGTGTCGCCCATTCAATTATTACAACAGGAAAACTGAAAAGTGATATATCACACTGTACAGCACAGAAACAATTTTCCAAGAAGAACAGAAACCCAAAACACTACTTTGTAAACTAAATCACATATGTGTCGCTCGCTCAATTAGGAATACAGGGAAACCGAAAGTGTTATCTCACACTGTATGGCACAGAAACAAGTTTCCAAAGAAAGAACAGAAAAGCAAAGCACTACTTTTAAAAAGAATCACCTGTGTGTCGCTCGCTCAATTAGGAATACAGGAAAACTGAAAAGTGTTATCTCACACTGTACGGCACAGAAACAAGTTTCCATTGAAAGAACAGAAACGCAAAGCACAACTTTGTAAACTAATTCACATATGTGTCGCCTGTTCAATTATTATAACAGGAAAACTGAAAAGTGATATAACCCTAACCCTAACCCTAACCCTAACCCTAACCCTAACCCTAACCCCTAACCCTAACCCTAACCCTAACCCTAACGCTAACCCTAACCCTAACCCTAACCCTAACCCTAACCCTAACCCTAACTTGTTCCTAACAGGAACAAGTTTCCAACGAAAGAATGTAAATGAAAAGCACTACTTTGTAAACTGAATCACATGTGTGTCACTCGCTCAATTAGGAATACAGGAAAACCGAAAAGTGTTATATCGCACTGTACGGCACAGAAACTAGTTTCCATCGAAAGAACAGAAAAGCAAAGCACAACTTTGTAAACTAAATCACATACGTGTCGCCCGTTCAATTATTACAACAGGAAAACTGAAAAGTGATATATATCAAACTGTACAGCACAGAAACAAGTTTCCAAGAAGAACAGAAACCCAAAGCACTACTTTGTAAACTAAATCACAAGTGTGTCGCTCGCTCAATTAGGAATACAGGGAAACCGGAAAGTGTTATCTCACACTGTATGGCACAGAAACAAGTTTCCAAAGAAAGAACAGAAACGCAAAGCACAACTTTGTAAACTAATTCACATACGTGTCGCCTGTTCAATTATTATAACAGGAAAACTGAAAAGTGATATAACCCTAACCCTAACCCTAACCCTAACCCTAACCCCTAACTCTAACCCTAACCCTAACCCTAACCCTAACGCTAACCCTAACCCTAACCCTAACCCTAACCCTAACCCTAACTTGTTCCTAACAGGAACAAGTTTCCTAACAGGAACAAGTTTCCAACGAAAGAATGTAAATGAAAAGCACTACTTTGTAAACTGAATCACATGTGTGTCACTCGCTCAATTAGGAATACAGGAAAACCGAAAAGTGTTATATCGCACTGTAAGGCACAGAAACTAGTTTCTATCGAAAGAACAGAAAAGCAAAGCACAACTTTGTAAACTAAATCACATACGTGTCGCCCGTTCAATTATTACAACAGGAAAACTGAAAAGTGATATATCACACTGTACAGCACAGAAACAAGTTTCCAAGAACAGAAACCCAAAGCACTACTTTGTAAACTAAATCACAAGTGTGTCGCTCGCTCAATTAGGAATACAGGGAAACCGGAAAGTGTTATCTCACACTGTATGGCACAGAAACAAGTTTCCAAAGAAAGAACAGAAACGCAAAGCACAACTTTGTAAACTAATTCACATACGTGTTGCCTGTTTAATTATTATAAGAGGAAAACTGAAAAGTGATATAACACACTGTACAGCACAGGAACATGTTTCCATCGAAAGAACAGAAACGCAAAGCACAACTTTGTAAACTAATTCACATACGTGTTGCCTGTTCAATTATTATTACAGGAAAACTGAAAAGTGATATAACCCTAACACTAACCCTAACTCTAAGGCCCTAACCCTAACACTAACCCTAACCCCTAACCGTAACCCTAACCCTAACCCTAACCCTAACCCTAAGGCCCTAAACCTAACCCTAACCCTAACCCCTAACCCTAACCCTAACCCTAACCCTAACCCTAACGCTAACCCTATCCCTTACCCAGCCCTAACCCTAACCCTAACCCTAACCCTAACCCTAACCCTAACTTGTTCCTAAAAGGAACAAGTTTCCAACGAAAGAACGTAAATGAAAAGCATTACTTTGTAAACTGAATCACATGTGTGTCACTCGCTCAATTAGGAATACAGGAAAACCGAAAAGTGTTATATCGCACTGTACGGCACAGAAACTTGTTTCCATCGAAAGAACAGAAAAGCAAAGCACAACTTTGTAAACTAAATCACATACGTGTCGCCCGTTCAATTATTACAACAGGAAAACTGAAAAGTGATATATCACACTGTACAGCACAGAAACAAGTTTCCAAGAAGAACAGAAACCAAAAGCACTACTTTGTAAACTAAATCACATGTGTGTCGCTCGCTCAATTAGGAATACAGGGAAACCGAAAAGTGTTATCTCACACTGTATGGCACAGAAACAAGTTTCCAAAGAAAGAACAGAAACGCAAAGCACAACATTGTAAACAAAATGAAATACGTGTCGCCTGTTCAATTATTATAAGACGAAAACTGAAAAGTAATATAACACACTGTACAGCACAGGTACATGTTTCCATCGAAAGAACAGAAACGCAAAGCACAATTTTGTAAACTAATTCACATATGCGTCGCCTGTTCAATTATTATAACAGGAAAACTGAAAAGTGATATAACCATAACCCTAACCCTAAGGCCCTAATCCTAACCCTAACCCTAACCCTAACCCCCAACCCTAACCCTAACCCTAACCCTAACCCTAACGCTAACCCTATCCCTTACCCAGCCCTAACCCTAACCCTAACCCTAACCCTAACCCTAACCCTAACTCTAACCCTAACCCTAACTTGTTCCTAACAGGAACAAGTTTCCAACGAGAGAACGTAAATGAAAAGCACTACTTTGTAAACTGAATCACATGTGTGTCACTCGCTCAATTAGGAATACAGGAATACCGAAAAGTGTTATACCGCACTTTACGGCACAGAAACTAGTTTCCATCGAAAGAACAGAAAAGCAAAGCACAACTTTGCAAATTAAATCACATACGTGTCGCCCGTTCAATTATTACAACAGGAAAACTGAAAAGTGATATATCACACTGTACAGCAGAGAAACAAGTTTCCAAGAAGAACAGAAACCCAAAGCACTACTTTGTAAACTAAATCACAAGTGTGTCACTCACTCAATTAGGAATACAGGGAAACCGGAAAGTGTTATCTCACACTGTATGGCACAGAAACAAGTTTCCAAAGAAAGAACAGAAACGCAAAGCACAACTTTGTAAACTAATTCACATACGTGTCGCCTGTTCAATTATTATAAGAGGAAAACTGAAAAGTGACATAACACACTGTACAGCACAGGAACATGTTTCCATCGAAAGAACAGAAACGCAAAGCACAACTTTGTAAACTAATTCACATACGTGTCGCCTGTTCAATTATTATTACAGGAAAACTGAAAAGTGATATATCACATTGTACAGCAAAGGAACAAGTTTCAAATGAAAGAACAAAAAAGAAAATCACTAATTTGTAAACTAAATCACATGTGTGTCGCTCGCTCCATTAGGAATACAGGAAAACTGAACAGTAATATATCTCACTGTACAGCACAAGAACAAGTTTCCAACGATAGAACAGAAAAGCAAAGCACTACTTTTAAACAGAATCACCTGTGTGTTGCTCGCTCAATTAGGAATACAGGAAAACTGAAAAGTGTTATCTCACACTGTACGGCACAGAAACAAGTTTCCATTGAAAGAACAGAAACGCAAAGCACAACTTTGTAAACTAAATCACATGTGTGTTGCTCGCTCAATTAGGAATACAGGAAAACCGAAAAGTGTTATCTCGCACTGTAATGCACAGAAACTAGTTTTCATCGAAAGAACAGAAAAGCAAAGCACAACTTTGTAAACTAAATCACATACGTGTCGCCTGTTCAATTATTATAACAGGAAAACTGAAAAGTGATATAACCCTAACCCTAAACCTAAGGCCCTAACCCTAACCCTAACACTAACCCCTAACCCTAACCCTAACCCTAACACTAACCCTATCCCTTACACAGCCCTAACCCTAACCCTAACCCTAACCCTAACCCTAACTCTAACCCTAACCCTAACTTGTTCCTAATAGGAACAAGTTTCCAACGAAAGAACGTAAATGAAAAGCACTACTTCGTAAACTGAATCACATGTGTGTCACTCGCTCAATTAGGAATACAGGAATACCGAAAAGTGTTATGTCGCACTTTACGGCACAGAAACTAGTTTCCATCGAAAGAACAGAAAAGCAAAGCACAACTTTGCAAACTAAATCACATACATGTCGCCCGTTCAATTACTACAACAGGAAAACTGAAAAGTGATATATCACACTGTACAGCACAGAAACAAGTTTCCAAGAAGAACAGAAACCAAAAGCACTACTTTGTAAACTAAATCACATGTGTGTTGCTCGCTCAATTAGGAATACAGGGAAACGGAAAAGTGTTATCTCACACTGTATGGCACAGAAACAAGTTGCCAAAGAAAGAACAGAAACGGAAAGCACAACTTTGTAAACTAAATGACATACGTGTCGCCTGTTTAATTATTATAAGAGGAAAACTGAAAAGTGATATAACACACTGTACAGCACAGGAACATGTTTCCATTGAAAGAACAGAAACGCAAAGCACAACTTTGTAAACTAATTCACATACGTGTTGCCTGTTCAATTATTATTACAGGAAAACTGAAAAGTGATATAACCCTAACACTAACCCTAACTCTAAGGCCCTAACCCTAACACTAACCCTAACCCCTAACCCTAACCCTAACCCTAACCCTAACCCTAACCCTAACCCCTAACCCTAAACCTAACCCTAACCCTAACGCTAACCCTATCCCTTACCCAGCCCTAACCCTAACCCTAACCCTAACCCTAACCCTAACCCTAACCCTAACCCGAACTTGTTCCTAACAGGAACAAGTTTCCACGAAAGAACGTAAATGAAAAGCACTACTTTGTAAATTGAATCACATGTGTGTCACTCGCTCAATTAGGAATACAGGAAAACCGAAAAGTGTTATCTCGCACTGTAATGCACAGAAACTAGTTTTCATCGAAAGAACAGAAAAGCAAAGCACAACTTTGTAAACTAAATCACATACGTGTCGCCCATTCAATTATTACAGCAGGAAAACTGAAAAGTGATATATCACACTGTACAGCACAGAAACAATTTTCCAAGAAGAACAGAAACCCAAAACACTACTTTGTAAACTAAATCACATGTGTGTCGCTCGCTCAATTAGGAATACAGGGAAACCGAAAAGTGTTATCTCACACTGTATGGCACAGAAACAAGTTTCCAAAGAAAGAACAGAAACGCAAAGCACAACTTTGTAAACTAAATGACATACGTGTCGCCTGTTTAATTATTATAAGAGGAAAACAGAAAAGTGATATACCACACTGTACAGCACAGGAACTTGTTTCCATCGAAAGAACAGAAAGGCAAAGCACAACTTTGTAAACTAATTCACATACGTGTCGCCTGTTCAATTATTATAACAGGAAAACTGAAAAGTGATATATCACATTGTACAGCACAGGAACAAGTTTCAAATGAAAGAACAAAAAAGAAAATCACTAATTTGTAAACTAAATCACATGTGTTTCGCTCGCTCCATTAGGAATACAGTAAAACTGAACAATAATATATCTCACTGTACAGCACAAGAACAAGTTTCCAACGAAAGAACAGAAAAGCAAAGCACTACTTTTAAACAGAATCACCTGTGTGTCGCTCGCTCAATTAGGAATACAGGAAAACTGAAAAGTGTTATCTCGCACTGTATGGCACAGAAACAAGTTTCCATTGAAAGAACAGAAACGCAAAGCACAACTTTGTAAACTAATTCACATATGTGTCGCCTGTTCAATTATTATAACAGGAAAACTGAAAAGTGATATAACCCTAACCCTAACCCTAACCCTAAGGCCCTAACCCTAACCTTAACCCCTAACCCTAAAACTAACCCTAACCCTAACCCTAACCCTAACCCCTAACCCTAACCCTAACCCTAACCCTAACCCTAAGGCCCTAAACCTAACCCTAACCCTAACCCCTAACCCTAACCCTAACCCTAACCCTAACCCTAACCCTAACGCTAACCCTATCCCTTACCCAGCCCTAACCCTAACCCTAACCCTAACCCTAACCCTAACCCTAACCCTAACCCTAACTTGTTCCTAACAGGAACAAGTTTCCAACGAAAGAATGTAAATGAAAAGCACTACTTTGTAAACTGAATCACATGTGTGTCACTCGCTCAATTAGGAATACAGGAAAACCGAAAAGTGTTATATCGCACTGTACGGCACAGAAACTAGTTTCCATCGAAAGAACAGAAAAGCAAAGCACAACTTTGTAAACTAAATCACATACGTGTCGCCCGTTCAATTATTACAACAGGAAAACTGAAAAGTGATATATATCAAACTGTACAGCACAGAAACAAGTTTCCAAGAAGAACAGAAACCCAAAGCACTACTTTGTAAACTAAATCACAAGTGTGTCGCTCGCTCAATTAGGAATACAGGGAAACCGGAAAGTGTTATCTCACACTGTATGGCACAGAAACAAGTTTCCAAAGAAAGAACAGTAACGCAAAACACAACTTTGTAAACTAAATGACATACGTGTCGCTTGTTTAATTATTATAAGAGGAAAACTGAAAAGTGATATAACACACTGTACAGCACAGGAACATGTTTCCATCGAAAGAACAGAAACGCAAAGCACAACTTTGTAAACTAATTCACATATGTGTCGCCTGTTCAATTATTGTTACAGGAAAACTGAAAAGTGATATATCACATTGTACAGCACAGGAACAAGTTTCAAATGAAACAACAAAAAAGGAAATCACTAATTCGTAAACTAAATCACATGTGTGTCGCTCGCTTCATTAGGAATACAGGAAAACTGAAAAGTAATATATCTCACTGTACAGCACAAGAACAAGTTTCCAACGAAAGAACAGAAAAGCAAAGCACTACTTTTAAACAGAATCACCTGTGTGTCGCTCGCTCAATTAGGAATACAGGAAAACTGAAAAGTGATATAACACACTGTACAGCACAGGAACATGTTTCCATCGAAAGAACAGAAACTCAAAGCACAACTTTGTAAACTAATTCACATACGTGTTGCCTGTTCAATTATTATAACAGGAAAACTGAAAAGTGATATAACCCTAACCCTAACCCTAACCCTAACCCCTAACCCTAACCCTAACCCTAACCCTAACCCTAACCCTAACCCTAACCCTAAACCTAACCCTAACTTGTTCCTAACAGGAACAAGTTTCCTAACAGGAACAAGTTTCCAACGAAAGAATGTAAATGAAAAGCACTACTTTGTAAACTGAATCACATGTGTGTCACTCGCTCAATTAGGAATACAGGAAAACCGAAAAGTGTTATCTCGCACTGTACGGCACAGAAACTAGTTTCCATCGAAAGAACAGAAAAGCAAAGCACAACTTTGTAAACTAAATCACATACGTGTCGCCCATTCAATTATTACAACAGGAAAACTGAAAAGTGATATATCACACTGTACAGCACAGAAACAAGTTTCCAAGAAGAACAGAAACCCAAAGCACTACTTTGTAAACTAAATCACAAGTGTGTCGCTCACTCAATTAGGAATACAGGGAAACCGGAAAGTGTTATCTCACACTGTATGGCACAGAAACAAGTTTCCAAAGAAAGAACAGAAAGGCAAAGCACAACTTTGTAAACTAAATGACATACGTGTCGCCTGTTCAATTATTATAAGAGGAAAACTGAAAAGTGATATAACACACTGTACAGCACAGGAACATGTTTCCATCGAAAGAACAGAAATGCAAAGCACAACTTTGTAAACTAATTCACATACGTGTCGCCTGTTCAATTATTATAAAAGGAAAACTGAAAAGTGATATAACCCTAACACTAACCCTAACCCTAAGGCCCTAACCCTAACACAAACCCTAACCCTTAACCCTATCCCTAACCCTAACCCTAACCCCTAACCCTAAACCTAAACCTATCCCTTACCCAGCCCTAACCTAACCCTAACCCTAACCCTAACCCTAACCCTAACCCTAACCCTAACCCTAACCCTAAATTCTTCGTAACAGGAACAAGTTTCCAATGAAAGAACGTAAATGAAAAGCACTACTTTGTAAACTGAATCACATGTGTGTCACTCGCTCAATTAGGAATACAGGAAAACCGAAAAGTGTTATCTCGCACTGTACGGCACAGAAACTAGTTTCCATCGAAAGAACAGAAAAGCAAAGCACAACTTTGTAAACTAAATCACATACGTGTCGCCCATTCAATTATTACAACAGGAAAACTGAAAAGTGATATATCACACTGTACAGCACAGAAACATTTTTCCAAGAAGAACAGAAACCCAAAACACTACTTTGTAAACTAAATCACATATGTGTCGCTCGCTCAATTAGGAATACAGGGAAACCGAAAGTGTTATCTCACACTGTATGGCACAGAAACAAGTTTCCAAAGAAAGAACAGAAAAGCAAAGCACTACTTTTAAAAAGAATCACCTGTGTGTCGCTCGCTCAATTAGGAATACAGGAAAACTGAAAAGTGTTATCTCGCACTGTACGGCACAGAAACAAGTTTCCATTGAAAGAACAGAAACGCAAAGCACAACTTTGTAAACTAATTCACATATGTGTCGCCTGTTCAATTATTATAACAGGAAAACTGAAAAGTGATATAACCCTAACCCTAACCCTAACCCTAACCCTAACCCTAACCCCTAACCCTAACCCTAACCCTAACCCTAACCCTAACCCTAACGCTAACCCTAACCCTAACCCTAACCCTAACCCTAACCCTAACCCTAACCCTAACCCTAACCCTAACTTGTTCCTAACAGGAACAAGTTTCCTAACAGGAACAAGTTTCCAACGAAAGAATGTAAATGAAAAGCACTACTTTGTAAACTGAATCACATGTGTGTCACTCGCTCAATTAGGAATACAGGGAAACCGAAAAGTGTTATCTCACACTGTATGGCACAGAATCAAGTTTCCAAAGAAAGAACAGAAACGCAAAGCACAACATTGTAAACTAAATGAAATACGTGTCGCCTGTTCAATTATTATAAGAGGAAAACTGAAAAGTGATATAACACACTGTACAGCCCAGGAACATGTTTCCATCGAAAGAACAGAAACGTAAAGCACAACTTTGTAAACTAATTCACATACGTGTCGCCTGTTCAATTATTGTAACAGGAAAACTGAAAAGTGATATATCACATTGTACAGCACAGGAACAAGTTTCAAATGAAAGAACAAAAAAGAAAATCACTAATTTGTAAACTAAATCACATGTGTGTCGCTCGCTTCATTAGGAATACAGGAAAACTGAAAAGTAATATATCTCACTGTACAGCACAAGAACAAGTTTCCAAAGAAAGAACAGAAAAGCAAAGCACTACTTTTAAACAGAATCACCTGTGTGTCGCTCACTCAATTAGGAATACAGGAAAACTGAAAAGTGTTATCTCGCACTGTACGGCACAGAAACAAGTTTCCATTGAAAGAACAGAAACGCAAAGCACAACTTTGTAAACTAATTCACATATGTGTCGCCTGTTCAATTATTATAACAGGAAAACTGAAAAGTGATATAACCCTAACCCTAACCCTAACCCTAAGGCCCTAACCCTAACCCTAACCCCTAACCCTAACCCTAACCCTAACTCTAACCCTAACCCCTAACCCTAACTCTAACCATAACCCTAACCCTAACCCTAACCCTAACGCTAACCCTATCCCTTACCCAGCCCTAACCTAACCCTAACCCTAACCCTAACCCTAACTTGTTCCTTACAGGAACAAGTTTCCAACGAAAGAACGTAAATGAAAAGCACTACTTTGTAAACTGAATCACATGTGTGTCACTCGCTCAATTAGGAATACAGGAAAACCGAAAAGTGTTATCTCGCACTGTACGGCACAGAAACTAGTTTCCATCGAAAGAACAGAAAAGCAAAGCACAACTTTGTAAACTAAATCACATACGTGTCGCCCATTCAGTTATTACAACAGGAAAACTGAAAAGTGATATATCACACTGTACAGCACAGAAACAATTTTCCAAGAAGAACAGAAACCCAAAACACTACTTTGTAAACTAAATCACATATGTGTCGCTCGCTCAATTAGGAATACAGGGAAACCGAAAGTGTTATCTCACACTGTATGGCACAGAAACAATTTCCAAAGAAAGAACAGAAAAGCAAAGCACTACTTTTAAAAAGAATCACCTGTGTGTCGCTCGCTCAATTAGGAATACAGGAAAACTGAAAAGTGTTATCTCGCACTGTACGGGACAGAAACAAGTTTCCATTGAAAGAACAGAAACGCAAAGCACAACTTTGTAAACTAATTCACATATGTGTCGCCTGTTCAATTATTATAACAGGAAAACTGAAAAGTGATATAACCCTAACCCTAACCCTAACCCTAACCCCTAACCCTAACCCTAACCCTAACCCTAACCCTAACCCTAACGCTAACCCTAACCCTAACCCTAACCCTAACCCTAACTTGTTCCTAACAGGAACAAGTTTCCTAACAGGAACAAGTTTCCAACGAAAGAATGTAAATGAAAAGCACTACTTTGTAAACTGAATCACATGTGTGTCACTCGCTCAATTAGGAATACAGGGAAACCGAAAAGTGTTATCTCACACTGTATGGCACAGAATCAAGTTTCCAAAGAAAGAACAGAAACGCAAAGCACAACTTTGTAAACTAAATGAAATACGTGTCGCCTGTTCAATTATTATAAGAGGAAAACTGAAAAGTGATATAACACACTGTACAGCCCAGGAACATGTTTCCATCGAAAGAACAGAAACGTAAAGCACAACTTTGTAAACTAATTCACATACGTGTCGCCTGTTCAATTATTGTAACAGGAAAACTGAAAAGTGATATATCACATTGTACAGCACAGGAACAAGTTTCAAATGAAAGAACAAAAAAGAAAATCACTAATTTGTAAACTAAATCACATGTGTGTCGCTCGCTTCATTAGGAATACAGGAAAACTGAAAAGTAATATATCTCACTGTACAGCACAAGAACAAGTTTCCAAAGAAAGAACAGAAAAGCAAAGCACTACTTTTAAACAGAATCACCTGTGTGTCGCTCACTCAATTAGGAATACAGGAAAACTGAAAAGTGTTATCTCGCACTGTACGGCACAGAAACAAGTTTCCATTGAAAGAACAGAAACGCAAAGCACAACTTTGTAAACTAATTCACATATGTGTCGCCTGTTCAATTATTATAACAGGAAAACTGAAAAGTGATATAACCCTAACCCTAACCCTAACCCTAAGGCCCTAACCCTAACCCTAACCCCTAACCCTAACCCTAACCCTAACCCTAACCCTAACCCTAACCCCTAACCCTAACTCTAACCATAACCCTAACCCTAACCCTAACCCTAACGCTAACCCTATCCCTTACCCAGCCCTAACCTATCCCTAACCCTAACCCTAACCCTAACTTGTTCCTTACAGGAACAAGTTTCCAACGAAAGAACGTAAATGAAAAGCACTACTTTGTAAACTGAATTACATGTGTGTCACTCGCTCAATTAGGAATACAGGAAAACCGAAAAGTGTTATCTCGCACTGTAATGCACAGAAACTAGTTTCCATCGAAAGAACAGAAAAGCAAAGCACAACTTTGTAAACTAAATCACATACGTGTCGCCTGTTCAATTATTGTAACAGGAAAACTGAAAAGTGATATATCACATTGTACAGCATAGGAACAAGTTTCAAATGAAAGAACAAAAAAGAAAATCACTAATTTGTAAACTAAATCACATGTGTGTCGCTCGCTTCATTAGGAATACAGGAAAACTGAAAAGTAATATATCTCACTGTACAGCACAAGAACAAGTTTCCAAAGAAAGAACAGAAAAGCAAAGCACTACTTTTAAACAGAATCACCTGTGTGTCGCTCACTCAATTAGGAATACAGGAAAACTGAAAAGTGTTATCTCGCACTGTACAGCACAGAAACAAGTTTCCATTGAAAGAACAGAAACGCAAAGCACAACTTTGTAAACTAATTCACATATGTGTCGCCTGTTCAATTATTATAACAGGAAAACTGAAAAGTGATATAACCCTAACCCTAACCCTAACCCTAAGGCCCTAACCCTAACCCTAACCCCTAACCCTAACCCTAACCCTAACCCTAACCCTAACCCTAACCCTAACCCCTAACCCTAACTCTAACCATAACCCTAACCCTAACCCTAACCCTAACGCTAACCCTATCCCTTACCCAGCCCTAACCTAACCCTAACCCTAACCCTAACCCTAACTTGTTCCTTACAGGAACAAGTTTCCAACGAAAGAACGTAAATGAAAAGCACTACTTTGTAAACTGAATTACATGTGTGTCACTCGCTCAATTAGGAATACAGGAAAACCGAAAAGTGTTATCTCGCACTGTAATGCACAGAAACTAGTTTCCATCGAAAGAACAGAAAAGCAAAGCACAACTTTGTAAACTAAATCACATACGTGTCGCCTGTTCAATTATTGTAACAGGAAAACTGAAAAGTGATATATCACATTGTACAGCACAGGAACAAGTTTCAAATGAAAAACAAAAAAGAAAATCACTAATTTGTAAACTAAATCACATGTGTGTCGCTCGCTTCATTAGGAATACAGGAAAACTGAAAAGTGATATATCACACTGTACAGCACAGAAACAAGTTTCCAAAGAAAGAACAGAAAAGCAAAGCACTACTTTTAAACAGAATCACCTGTGTGTCGCTCACTCAATTAGGAATACAGGAAAACTGAAAAGTGTTATCTCGCACTGTACAGCACAGAAACAAGTTTCCATTGAAAGAACAGAAACGCAAAGCACAACTTTGTAAACTAATTCACATATGTGTCGCCTGTTCAATTATTATAACAGGAAAACTGAAAAGTGATATAACCCTAACCCTAACCCTAACCCTAAGGCCCTAACCCTAACCCTAACCCCTAACCCTAACCCTAACCCTAACCCTAACCCTAACCCCTAACCCTAACTCTAACCATAACCCTAACCCTAACCCTAACCCTAACGCTAACCCTATCCCTTACCCAGCCCTAACCTAAACCTAACCCTAACCCTAACCCTAACCCTAACTTGTTCCTTACAGGAACAAGTTTCCAACGAAAGAACGTAAATGAAAAGCACTACTTTGTAAACTGAATCACATGTGTGTCACTCGCTCAATTAGGAATACAGGAAAACCGAAAAGTGTTATCTCGCACTGTAATGCACAGAAACTAGTTTCCATCGAAAGAACAGAAACCCAAAGCACTACTTTGTAAACTAAATCACAAGTGTGTCGCTCGCTCAATTAGGAATACAGGGAAACCGGAAAGTGTTATCTCACACTGTATGGCACAGAAACAAGTTTCCAAAGAAAGAACAGAAACGCAAAGCACAACTTTGTAAACTAATTCACATACGTGTCGCCTGTTCAATTATTATAACAGGAAAACTGAAAAGTCATATAACCCTAACACTAACCCTAACCCTAAGGCCCTAACCCTAACCCTAACCCTAACGCTAACCCTGTCCCTTACCCAGCCCTAACCCTAACCCTAACCCTAACCCTAACCCTAACTTGTTCCTAACAGGAACAAGTTTCCAACGAAAGAACGTAAATGAAAAGCACTACTTTGTAAACTGAATCACGTGTGTCACTCGCTCAATTAGGAATACAGGAAAACCGAAAAGTGTTATCTCGCACTGTACGGCACAGAAACTAGTTTCCATCGAAAGAACTGAAAAGCAAAGCACAACTTTGTAAACTAAATCACATACGTGTCGCCCATTCAGTTATTACAACAGGAAAACTGAAAAGTGATATATCACACTGTACAGCACAGAAACAATTTTCCAAGAAGAACAGAAACCCAAAACACTACTTTGTAAACTAAATCACATATGTGTCGCTCGCTCAATTAGGAATACAGGGAAACCGAAAGTGTTATCTCACACTGTATGGCACAGAAACAATTTCCAAAGAAAGAACAGAAAAGCAAAGCACTACTTTTAAAAAGAATCACCTGTGTGTCGCTCGCTCAATTAGGAATACAGGAAAACTGAAAAGTGTTATCTCGCACTGTACGGGACAGAAACAAGTTTCCATTGAAAGAACAGAAACGCAAAGCACAACTTTGTAAACTAATTCACATATGTGTCGCCTGTTCAATTATTATAACAGGAAAACTGAAAAGTGATATAACCCTAACCCTAACCCTAACCCTAACCCCTAACCCTAACCCTAACCCTAACCCTAACCCTAACGCTAACCCTAACCTTAACCCTAACCCTAACCCTAACTTGTTCCTAACAGGAACAAGTTTCCTAACAGGAACAAGTTTCCAACGAAAGAATGTAAATGAAAAGCACTACTTTGTAAACTGAATCACATGTGTGTCACTCGCTCAATTAGGAATACAGGGAAACCGAAAAGTGTTATCTCACACTGTATGGCACAGAATCAAGTTTCCAAAGAAAGAACAGAAACGCAAAGCACAACTTTGTAAACTAAATGAAATACGTGTCGCCTGTTCAATTATTATAAGAGGAAAACTGAAAAGTGATATAACACACTGTACAGCCCAGGAACATGTTTCCATCGAAAGAACAGAAACGTAAAGCACAACTTTGTAAACTAATTCACATACGTGTCGCCTGTTCAATTATTGTAACAGGAAAACTGAAAAGTGATATATCACATTGTACAGCACAGGAACAAGTTTCAAATGAAAGAACAAAAAAGAAAATCACTAATTTGTAAACTAAATCACATGTGTGTCGCTCGCTTCATTAGGAATACAGGAAAACTGAAAAGTAATATATCTCACTGTACAGCACAAGAACAAGTTTCCAAAGAAAGAACAGAAAAGCAAAGCACTACTTTTAAACAGAATCACCTGTGTGTCGCTCACTCAATTAGGAATACAGGAAAACTGAAAAGTGTTATCTCGCACTGTAGGGCACAGAAACAAGTTTCCATTGAAAGAACAGAAACGCAAAGCACAACTTTGTAAACTAATTCACATATGTGTCGAATGTTCAATTATTATAACAGGAAAACTGAAAAGTGATATAACCCTAACCCTAACCCTAACCCTAAGGCCCTAACCCTAACCCTAACCCCTAACCCTAACCCTAACCCTAACCCTAACCCTAACCCTAACTCTAACCCCTAACCCTAACTCTAACCATAACCCTAACCCTAACCCTAACCCTAACGCTAACCCTATCCCTTACCCAGCCCTAACCTAACCCTAACCCTAACCCTAACCCTAACTTGTTCCTTACAGGAACAAGTTTCCAACGAAAGAACGTAAATGAAAAGCACTACTTTGTAAACTGAATTACATGTGTGTCACTCGCTCAATTAGGAATACAGGAAAACCGAAAAGTGTTATCTCGCACTGTAATGCACAGAAACTAGTTTCCATCGAAAGAACAGAAAAGCAAAGCACAACTTTGTAAACTAAATCACATACGTGTCGCCTGTTCAATTATTGTAACAGGAAAACTGAAAAGTGATATATCACATTGTACAGCACAGGAACAAGTTTCAAATGAAAGAACAAAAAAGAAAATCACTAATTTGTAAACTAAATCACATGAGTGTCGCTCGCTTCATTAGGAATACAGGAAAACTGAAAAGTAATATATCTCACTGTACAGCACAAGAACAAGTTTCCAAAGAAAGAACAGAAAAGCAAAGCACTACTTTTAAACAGAATCACCTGTGTGTCGCTCACTCAATTAGGAATACAGGAAAACTGAAAAGTGTTATCTCGCACTGTACAGCACAGAAACAAGTTTCCATTGAAAGAACAGAAACGCAAAGCACAACTTTGTAAACTAATTCACATATGTGTCGCCTGTTCAATTATTATAACAGGAAAACTGAAAAGTGATATAACCCTAACCCTAACCCTAACCCTAAGGCCCTAACCCTAACCCTAACCCCTAACCCTAACCCTAACCCTAACCCTAACCCTAACCCCTAACCCTAACTCTAACCATAACCCTAACCCTAACCCTAACCCTAACGCTAACCCTATCCCTTACCCAGCCCTAACCTAACCCTAACCCTAACCCTAACCCTAACTTGTTCCTTACAGGAACAAGTTTCCAACGAAAGAACGTAAATGAAAAGCACTACTTTGTAAACTGAATCACATGTGTGTCACTCGCTCAATTAGGAATACAGGAAAACCGAAAAGTGTTATCTCGCACTGTACGGCACAGAAACTAGTTTCCATCGAAAGAACAGAAAAGCAAAGCACAACTTTGTAAACTAAATCACATACGTGTCGCCCATTCAGTTATTACAACAGGAAAACTGAAAAGTGATATATCACACTGTACAGCACAGAAAGAATTTTCCAAGAAGAACAGAAACCCAAAACACTACTTTGTAAACTAAATCACATATGTGTCGCTCGCTCAATTAGGAATACAGGGAAACCGAAAGTGTTATCTCACACTGTATGGCACAGAAACAATTTCCAAAGAAAGAACAGAAAAGCAAAGCACTACTTTTAAAAAGAATCACCTGTGTGTCGCTCGCTCAATTAGGAATACAGGAAAACTGAAAAGTGTTATCTCGCACTGTACGGGACAGAAACAAGTTTCCATTGAAAGAACAGAAACGCAAAGCACAACTTTGTAAACTAATTCACATATGTGTCGCCTGTTCAATTATTATAACAGGAAAACTGAAAAGTGATATAACCCTAACCCTAACCCTAACCCTAACCCCTAACCCTAACCCTAACCCTAACCCTAACCCTAACCCTAACGCTAACCCTAACCCTAACCCTAACCCTAACCCTAACTTGTTCCTAACAGGAACAAGTTTCCTAACAGGAACAAGTTTCCAACGAAAGAATGTAAATGAAAAGCACTACTTTGTAAACTGAATCACATGTGTGTCACTCGCTCAATTAGGAATACAGGGAAACCGAAAAGTGTTATCTCACACTGTATGGCACAGAATCAAGTTTCCAAAGAAAGAACAGAAACGCAAAGCACAACTTTGTAAACTAAATGAAATACGTGTCGCCTGTTCAATTATTATAAGAGGAAAACTGAAAAGTGATATAACACACTGTACAGCCCAGGAACATGTTTCCATCGAAAGAACAGAAACGTAAAGCACAACTTTGTAAACTAATTCACATACGTGTCGCCTGTTCAATTATTGTAACAGGAAAACTGAAAAGTGATATATCACATTGTACAGCACAGGAACAAGTTTCAAATGAAAGAACAAAAAAGAAAATCACTAATTTGTAAACTAAATCACATGTGTGTCGCTCGCTTCATTAGGAATACAGGAAAACTGAAAAGTAATATATCTCACTGTACAGCACAAGAACAAGTTTCCAAAGAAAGAACAGAAAAGCAAAGCACTACTTTTAAACAGAATCACCTGTGTGTCGCTCACTCAATTAGGAATACAGGAAAACTGAAAAGTGTTATCTCGCACTGTAGGGCACAGAAACAAGTTTCCATTGAAAGAACAGAAACGCAAAGCACAACTTTGTAAACTAATTCACATATGTGTCGCCTGTTCAATTATTATAACAGGAAAACTGAAAAGTGATATAACCCTAACCCTAACCCTAACCCTAAGGCCCTAACCCTAACCCTAACCCCTAACCCTAACCCTAACCCTAACCCTAACCCTAACCCCTAACCCTAACTCTAACCATAACCCTAACCCTAACCCTAACCCTAACGCTAACCCTATCCCTTACCCAGCCCTAACCTAACCCTAACCCTAACCCTAACCCTAACCCTAACTTGTTCCTTACAGGAACAAGTTTCCAACGAAAGAACGTAAATGAAAAGCACTACTTTGTAAACTGAATTACATGTGTGTCACTCGCTCAATTAGGAATACAGGAAAACCGAAAAGTGTTATCTCGCACTGTAATGCACAGAAACTAGTTTCCATCGAAAGAACAGAAAAGCAAAGCACAACTTTGTAAACTAAATCACATACGTGTCGCCTGTTCAATTATTGTAACAGGAAAACTGAAAAGTGATATATCACATTGTACAGCACAGGAACAAGTTTCAAATGAAAAACAAAAAAGAAAATCACTAATTTGTAAACTAAATCACATGTGTGTCGCTCGCTTCATTAGGAATACAGGAAAACTGAAAAGTAATATATCTCACTGTACAGCACAAGAACAAGTTTCCAAAGAAAGAACAGAAAAGCAAAGCACTACTTTTAAACAGAATCACCTGTGTGTCGCTCACTCAATTAGGAATACAGGAAAACTGAAAAGTGTTATCTCGCACTGTACAGCACAGAAACAAGTTTCCATTGAAAGAACAGAAACGCAAAGCACAACTTTGTAAACTAATTCACATATGTGTCGCCTGTTCAATTATTATAACAGGAAAACTGAAAAGTGATATAACCCTAACCCTAACCCTAACCCTAAGGCCCTAACCCTAACCCTAACCCCTAACCCTAACCCTAACCCTAACCCTAACCCTAACCCCTAACCCTAACTCTAACCATAACCCTAACCCTAACCCTAACCCTAACGCTAACCCTATCCCTTACCCAGCCCTAACCTAACCCTAACCCTAACCCTAACCCTAACTTGTTCCTTACAGGAACAAGTTTCCAACGAAAGAACGTAAATGAAAAGCACTACTTTGTAAACTGAATCACATGTGTGTCACTCGCTCAATTAGGAATACAGGAAAACCGAAAAGTGTTATCTCGCACTGTAATGCACAGAAACTAGTTTCCATCGAAAGAACAGAAAAGCAAAGCACAACTTTGTAAACTAAATCACATACGTGTCGCCCATTCAATTATTACAACAGGAAAACTGAAAAGTGATATATCACACTGTACAGCACAGAAACAAGTTTCCAAGAAGAACAGAAACCCAAAACACTACTTTGTAAACTAAATCACATATGTGTCGCTTGCTCAATTAGGAATACAGGGAAACCGGAAAGTGTTATCTCACACTGTATGGCACAGAAACAAGTTTCCAAAGAAAGTACAGAAACGAAAAGCACAACTTTGTAAACTAAATGACATACGTGTCGCCTGTTTAATTATTATAAGAGGAAAACTGAAAAGTGATATAACACATTGTACAGCACAGGAACATGTTTCAATCGAAAGAACAGAAACGCAAAGCACAACTTTGTAAACTAATTCACATACGTGTCGCCTATTCAATTAATATAACAGGAAAACTGAAAAGTGATATAACCCTAACACTAACCCCAACCCTAAGGCCCTAACCCTAACACTAACCCTAACCCCTAACCCTAACCCTAAACCTAACCCTAACCCTAACCCTAACCCCTAACCCTAACCCTAACCCTAACCCTAACGCTAACCCTATCCCTTACCCAGGCCTAACCTAACCCTAACCCTAACCCTACCCGTAAACCTAACCCTAACTTGTTCCTAACAGGAAAAAGTTTCCAACGAAAAAACGTAAATGAAAAGCACTACTTTGTAAACTGAATCACATGTGTGTCACTCGCTCAATTAGGAATACTGCAAAACCGAAAAGTGTTACCTCGCACTGTAAGGCACAGAAACTAGTTTCCATCGAAAGAACAGAAAAGCAAAGCACAACTTTGTAAACTAAATCACATACGTTTCGCCCGTTCAATTATTACAACAGGAAAACTGAAAAGTGATATATATCACACTGTACAGCACAGAAACAAGTTTCCAAGAACAGAAACCAAAAGCACTACTTTGTAAACTAAATCACATGTGTGTCGCTCGCTCAATTAGGAATACAGGGAAACCGAAAAGTGTTATCTCACACTGTATGGCACAGAAACAAGTTTCCAAAGAAAGTACAGAAACGCAAAGCACAACTTTGTAAACTAAATGACATACGTGTCGCCTGTTTAATTATTATAAGAGGAAAACTGAAAAGTGATATAACACACTGTACAGCACAGGAACATGTTTCCATCGAAAGAACAGAAACGCAAAGCACAACTTTGTAAACTAATTCACATACTTGTCGCCTGTTCAATTATTATAACAGGAAAACTGAAAAGTCATATAACCCTAACACTAACCCTAACCCTAAGGCCCTAACCCTAACACTAACCCTAACCCCTAACCCTAACCCTAACCCTAACCCTAACCCTAACCCCTAACCCTAACCCAAACCCTAACCCTAATGCTAACCCTATCCCTTACCCAGCCCTAACCTAACCCTAACTCTAACCCTAACCCTAACCCTAACCCTAACCCTAACTTGTTCCTAACAGGAACAAGTTTCCTAACAGGAACAAGTTTCCAACGAAAGAATGTAAATGAAAAGCACTACTTTGTAAACTGAATCACATGTGTGTCACTCGCTCAATTAGGAATACAGGAAAACCGAAAAGTGTTATCTCGCACTGTAATGCACAGAAACTAGTTTCCATCGAAAGAACAGAAAAGCAAAGCACAACTTTGTAAACTAAATCACATACGTGTCGCCCATTCAATTATTACAACAGGAAAACTGAAAAGTGATATATCACACTGGACAGCACAGAAACAATTTTCCAAGAAGATCAGAAACCCAAAACACTACTTTGTAAACTAAATCACATGGGTGTCGCTCGCTCAATTAGGAATACAGGGAAACCGAAAAGTGTTATCTCACACTGTATGGCACAGAAACAAGTTTCCAAAGAAAGAACAGAAACGCAAAGCACAACTTTGAAAACTAAATGACATACGTGTCGCCTGTTCAATTATTATAAGAGGAAAACTGAAAAGTGATATAACACACTGTACAGCACAGGAACATGTTTTCATCAAAAGAACAGAAACGCAAAGCACAACTTTGTAAACTAATTCACATACGTGTCGCCTGTTCAATTATTGTAACAGGAAAACTGAAAAGTGATATATCACATTGTACAGCACAGGAACAAGTTTCAAATGAAAGAACAAAAAAGAAAATCACTAATTTGTAAACTAAATCACATGTGTGTCGCTCGCTTCATTAGGAATACAGGAAAACTGAAAAGTAATATATCTCACTGTACAGCACAAGAACAAGTTTCCAAAGAAAGAACAGAAAAGCAAATCACTACTTTTAAACAGAATCACCTGTGTGTCGCTCACTCAATTAGGAATACAGGAAAACTGAAAAGTGTTATCTCGCACTGTACGGCACAGAAACAAGTTTCCATTGAAAGAACAGAAACGCAAAGCACAACTTTGTAAACTAATTCACATATGTGTCGCCTGTTCAATTATTAAAACAGGAAAACTGAAAAGTGATATAACCCTAACCCTAACCCTAGCCCTAAGGACCTAACCCTAACCCTAACCCCTAACCCTAACCCTAACCCTAACCCTAACCCTAACCCCTAACCCTAACCCTAACCCCTAACCCTAACTCTAACCATAACCCTAACCCAAACCCTAACCCTAACGCTAACCCTATCCCTTACCCAGGCCTAACCTAACCCTAACCCTAACCCTAACCCTGACCCTAACCCTAACTTGTTCCTAACAGGAACAAGTTTCCAACGAAAGAACGTAAATGAAAAGCACTACTTTGTAAACTGAATCACATGTGTGTCACTCGCTCAATTAGGAATACTGCAAAACCGAAAAGTGTTATCTCGCACTGTAAGGCACAGAAACTAGTTTCCATCGAAAGAACAGAAAAGCAAAGCACAACTTTGTAAACTAAATCACATACGTTTCGCCCGTTCAATTATTACAACAGGAAAACTGAAAAGTGATATATATCACACTGTACAGCACAGAAACAAGTTTCCAAGAACAGAAACCAAAAGCACTACTTTGTAAACTAAATCACATGTGTGTCGCTCGCTCAATTAGGAATACAGGGAAACCGAAAAGTGTTATCTCACACTGTATGGCACAGAAACAAGTTTCCAAAGAAAGTACAGAAACGCAAAGCACAACTTTGTAAACTAAATGACATACGTGTCGCCTGTTTAATTATTATAAGAGGAAAACTGAAAAGTGATATAACACACTGTACAGCACAGGAACATGTTTCCATCGAAAGAACAGAAACGCAAAGCACAACTTTGTAAACTAATTCACATACTTGTCGCCTGTTCAATTATTATAACAGGAAAACTGAAAAGTGATATAACCCTAACACTAACCCTAACCCTAAGGCCCTAACCCTAACACTAACCCTAACCCCTAACCCTAACCCTAACCCTAACCCTAACCCTAACCCTAACCCCTAACCCTAACCCAAACCCTAACCCTAACGCTAACCCTATCCCTTACCCAGCCCTAACCTAACCCTAACCCTAACCCTAACCCTAACCCTAACCCTAACCCTAACTTGTTCCTAACAGGAACAAGTTTCCTAACAGGAACAAGTTTCCAACGAAAGAATGTAAATGAAAAGCACTACTTTGTAAACTGAATCACATGTGTGTCACTCGCTCAATTAGGAATACAGGAAAACCGAAAAGTGTTATTTCGCACTGTAATGCACAGAAACTAGTTTCCATCGAAAGAACAGAAAAGCAAAGCACAACTTTGTAAACTAAATCACATACGTGTCGCCCATTCAATTATTACAACATGAAAACTGAAAAGTGATATATCACACTGGACAGCACAGAAACAATTTTCCAAGAAGATCAGAAACCCAAAACACTACTTTGTAAACTAAATCACATGGGTTTCGCTCGCTCAATTAGGAATACAGGGAAACCGAAAAGTGTTATCTCACACTGTATGGCACAGAAACAAGTTTCCAAAGAAAGAACAGAAACGCAAAGCACAACTTTGTAAACTAAATGAAATACGTGTCGCCTGTTCAATTATTATAAGAGGAAAACTGAAAAGTGATATAACACAATGTACAGCCCAGGAACATGTTTCCATCGAAAGAACAGAAACGTAAAGCACAACTTTGTAAACTAATTCACATACGTGTCGCCTGTTCAATTATTGTAACAGGAAAACTGAAAAGTGATATATCACATTGTACAGCACAGGAACAAGTTTCAAATGAAAGAACAAAAAAGAAAATCACTAATTTGTAAACTAAATCACATGTGTGTCGCTCGCTTCATTAGGAATACAGGAAAACTGAAAAGTAATATATCTCACTGTACAGCACAAGAACAAGTTTCCAAAGAAAGAACAGAAAAGCAAAGCACTACTTTTAAACAGAATCACCTGTGTGTCGCTCACTCAATTAGGAATACAGGAAAACTGAAAAGTGTTATCTCGCACTGTACGGCACAGAAACAAGTTTCCATTGAAAGAACAGAAACGCAAAGCACAACTTTGTAAACTAATTCACATATGTGTCGCCTGTTCAATTATTATAACAGGAAAACTGAAAAGTGATATAACCCTAACCCTAACCCTAACCCTAAGGCCCTAACCCTAACCCTAACCCCTAACCCTAACCCTAACCCTAACCCTAACCCTAACTCTAACCCCTAACCCTAACTCTAACCATAACCCTAACCCTAACCCTAACCCTAACGCTAACCCTATCCCTTACCCAGCCCTAACCTAACCCTAACCCTAACCCTAACCCTAACTTGTTCCTTACAGGAACAAGTTTCCAACGAAAGAACGTAAATGAAAAGCACTACTTTGTAAACTGAATTACATGTGTGTCACTCGCTCAATTAGGAATACAGGAAAACCGAAAAGTGTTATCTCGCACTGTAATGCACAGAAACTAGTTTCCATCGAAAGAACAGAAAAGCAAAGCACAACTTTGTAAACTAAATCACATACGTGTCGCCTGTTCAATTATTGTAACAGGAAAACTGAAAAGTGATATATCACATTGTACAGCACAGGAACAAGTTTCAAATGAAAGAACAAAAAAGAAAATCACTAATTTGTAAACTAAATCACATGAGTGTCGCTCGCTTCATTAGGAATACAGGAAAACTGAAAAGTAATATATCTCACTGTACAGCACAAGAACAAGTTTCCAAAGAAAGAACAGAAAAGCAAAGCACTACTTTTAAACAGAATCACCTGTGTGTCGCTCACTCAATTAGGAATACAGGAAAACTGAAAAGTGTTATCTCGCACTGTACAGCACAGAAACAAGTTTCCATTGAAAGAACAGAAACGCAAAGCACAACTTTGTAAACTAATTCACATATGTGTCGCCTGTTCAATTATTATAACAGGAAAACTGAAAAGTGATATAACCCTAACCCTAACCCTAACCCTAAGGCCCTAACCCTAACCCTAACCCCTAACCCTAACCCTAACCCTAACCCTAACCCTAACCCCTAACCCTAACTCTAACCATAACCCTAACCCTAACCCTAACCCTAACGCTAACCCTATCCCTTACCCAGCCCTAACCTAACCCTAACCCTAACCCTAACCCTAACTTGTTCCTTACAGGAACAAGTTTCCAACGAAAGAACGTAAATGAAAAGCACTACTTTGTAAACTGAATCACATGTGTGTCACTCGCTCAATTAGGAATACAGGAAAACCGAAAAGTGTTATCTCGCACTGTACGGCACAGAAACTAGTTTCCATCGAAAGAACAGAAAAGCAAAGCACAACTTTGTAAACTAAATCACATACGTGTCGCCCATTCAGTTATTACAACAGGAAAACTGAAAAGTGATATATCACACTGTACAGCACAGAAAGAATTTTCCAAGAAGAACAGAAACCCAAAACACTACTTTGTAAACTAAATCACATATGTGTCGCTCGCTCAATTAGGAATACAGGGAAACCGAAAGTGTTATCTCACACTGTATGGCACAGAAACAATTTCCAAAGAAAGAACAGAAAAGCAAAGCACTACTTTTAAAAAGAATCACCTGTGTGTCGCTCGCTCAATTAGGAATACAGGAAAACTGAAAAGTGTTATCTCGCACTGTACGGGACAGAAACAAGTTTCCATTGAAAGAACAGAAACGCAAAGCACAACTTTGTAAACTAATTCACATATGTGTCGCCTGTTCAATTATTATAACAGGAAAACTGAAAAGTGATATAACCCTAACCCTAACCCTAACCCTAACCCCTAACCCTAACCCTAACCCTAACCCTAACCCTAACCCTAACGCTAACCCTAACCCTAACCCTAACCCTAACTTGTTCCTAACAGGAACAAGTTTCCTAACAGGAACAAGTTTCCAACGAAAGAATGTAAATGAAAAGCACTACTTTGTAAACTGAATCACATGTGTGTCACTCGCTCAATTAGGAATACAGGGAAACCGAAAAGTGTTATCTCACACTGTATGGCACAGAATCAAGTTTCCAAAGAAAGAACAGAAACGCAAAGCACAACTTTGTAAACTAAATGAAATACGTGTCGCCTGTTCAATTATTATAAGAGGAAAACTGAAAAGTGATATAACACACTGTACAGCCCAGGAACATGTTTCCATCGAAAGAACAGAAACGTAAAGCACAACTTTGTAAACTAATTCACATACGTGTCGCCTGTTCAATTATTGTAACAGGAAAACTGAAAAGTGATATATCACATTGTTCAGCACAGGAACAAGTTTCAAATGAAAGAACAAAAAAGAAAATCACTAATTTGTAAACTAAATCACATGTGTGTCGCTCGCTTCATTAGGAATACAGGAAAACTGAAAAGTAATATATCTCACTGTACAGCACAAGAACAAGTTTCCAAAGAAAGAACAGAAAAGCAAAGCACTACTTTTAAACAGAATCACCTGTGTGTCGCTCACTCAATTAGGAATACAGGAAAACTGAAAAGTGTTATCTCGCACTGTAGGGCACAGAAACAAGTTTCCATTGAAAGAACAGAAACGCAAAGCACAACTTTGTAAACTAATTCACATATGTGTCGCCTGTTCAATTATTATAACAGGAAAACTGAAAAGTGATATAACCCTAACCCTAACCCTAACCCTAAGGCCCTAACCCTAACCCTAACCCCTAACCCTAACCCTAACCCTAACCCTAACCCTAACCCTAACCCCTAACCCTAACTCTAACCATAACCCTAACCCTAACCCTAACCCTAACGCTAGCCCTATCCCTTACCCAGCCCTAACCTAACCCTAACCCTAACCCTAACCCTAACTTGTTCCTTACAGGAACAAGTTTCCAACGAAAGAACGTAAATGAAAAGCACTACTTTGTAAACTGAATTACATGTGTGTCACTCGCTCAATTAGGAATACAGGAAAACCGAAAAGTGTTATCTCGCACTGTAATGCACAGAAACTAGTTTCCATCGAAAGAACAGAAAAGCAAAGCACAACTTTGTAAACTAAATCACATACGTGTCGCCTGTTCAATTATTGTAACAGGAAAACTGAAAAGTGATATATCACATTGTACAGCACAGGAACAAGTTTCAAATGAAAAACAAAAAAGAAAATCACTAATTTGTAAACTAAATCACATGTGTGTCGCTCGCTTCATTAGGAATACAGGAAAACTGAAAAGTAATATATCTCACTGTACAGCACAAGAACAAGTTTCCAAAGAAAGAACAGAAAAGCAAAGCACTACTTTTAAACAGAATCACCTGTGTGTCGCTCACTCAATTAGGAATACAGGAAAACTGAAAAGTGTTATCTCGCACTGTACAGCACAGAAACAAGTTTCCATTGAAAGAACAGAAACGCAAAGCACAACTTTGTAAACTAATTCACATATGTGTCGCCTGTTCAATTATTATAACAGGAAAACTGAAAAGTGATATAACCCTAACCCTAACCCTAACCCTAAGGCCCTAACCCTAACCCTAACCCCTAACCCTAACCCTAACCCTAACCCTAACCCTAACCCCTAACCCTAACTCTAACCATAACCCTAACCCTAACCCTAACCCTAACGCTAACCCTATCCCTTACCCAGCCCTAACCTAACCCTAACCCTAACCCTAACCCTAACTTGTTCCTTACAGGAACAAGTTTCCAACGAAAGAACTTAAATGAAAAGCACTACTTTGTAAACTGAATCACATGTGTGTCACTCGCTCAATTAGGAATACAGGAAAACCGAAAAGTGTTATCTCGCACTGTAATGCACAGAAACTAGTTTCCATCGAAAGAACAGAAAAGCAAAGCACAACTTTGTAAACTAAATCACATACGTGTCGCCCATTCAATTATTACAACAGGAAAACTGAAAAGTGATATATCACACTGTACAGCACAGAAACAAGTTTCCAAGAAGAACAGAAACCCAAAACACTACTTTGTAAACTAAATCACATATGTGTCGCTCGCTCAATTAGGAATACAGGGAAACCGGAAAGTGTTATCTCACACTGTATGGCACAGAAACAAGTTTCCAAAGAAAGTACAGAAACGAAAAGCACAACTTTGTAAACTAAATGACATACGTGTCGCCTGTTTAATTATTATAAGAGGAAAACTGAAAAGTGATGTAACACATTGTACAGCACAGGAACATGTTTCCATCGAAAGAACAGAAACGCAAAGCACAACTTTGTAAACTAATTCACATACGTGTCGCCTATTCAATTAATATAACAGGAAAACTGAAAAGTGATATAACCCTAACACTAACCCCAACCCTAAGGCCCTAACCCTAACACTAACCCTAACCCCTAACCCTAACCCTAAACCTAACCCTAACCCTAACCCTAACCCCTAACCCTAACCCTAACCCTAACCCTAACGCTAACCCTATCCCTTACCCAGGCCTAACCTAACCCTAACCCTAACCCTACCCCTAAACCTAACCCTAACTTGTTCCTAACAGGAAAAAGTTTCCAACGAAAAAACGTAAATGAAAAGCACTACTTTGTAAACTGAATCACATGTGTGTCACTCGCTCAATTAGGAATACTGCAAAACCGAAAAGTGTTACCTCGCACTGTAAGGCACAGAAACTAGTTTCCATCGAAAGAACAGAAAAGCAAAGCACAACTTTGTAAACTAAATCACATACGTTTCGCCCGTTCAATTATTACAACAGGAAAACTGAAAAGTGATATATATCACACTGTACAGCACATAAACAAGTTTCCAAGAACAGAAACCAAAAGCACTACTTTGTAAACTAAATCACATGTGTGTCGCTCGCTCAATTAGGAATACAGGGAAACCGAAAAGTGTTATCTCACACTGTATGGCACAGAAACAAGTTTCCAAAGAAAGTACAGAAACGCAAAGCACAACTTTGTAAACTAAATGACATACGTGTCGCCTGTTTAATTATTATAAGAGGAAAACTGAAAAGTGATATAACACACTGTACAGCACAGGAACATGTTTCCATCGAAAGAACAGAAACGCAAAGCACAACTTTGTAAACTAATTCACATACTTGTCGCCTGTTCAATTATTATAACAGGAAAACTGAAAAGTCATATAACCCTAACACTAACCCTAACCCTAAGGCCCTAACCCTAACACTAACCCTAACCCCTAACCCTAACCCTAACCCTAACCCCTAACCCTAACCCAAACCCTAACCCTAATGCTAACCCTATCCCTTACCCAGCCCTAACCTAACCCTAACTCTAACCCTAACCCTAACCCTAACCCTAACCCTAACTTGTTCCTAACAGGAACAAGTTTCCTAACAGGAACAAGTTTCCAACGAAAGAATGTAAATGAAAAGCACTACTTTGTAAACTGAATCACATGTGTGTCACTCGCTCAATTAGGAATACAGGAAAACCGAAAAGTGTTATCTCGCACTGTAATGCACAGAAACTAGTTTCCATCGAAAGAACAGAAAAGCAAAGCACAACTTTGTAAACTAAATCACATACGTGTCGCCCATTCAATTATTACAACAGGAAAACTGAAAAGTGATATATCACACTGGACAGCACAGAAACAATTTTCCAAGAAGATCAGAAACCCAAAACACTACTTTGTAAACTAAATCACATGGGTGTCGCTCGCTCAATTAGGAATACAGGGAAACCGGAAAGTGTTATCTCACACTGTATGGCACAGAAACAAGTTTCCAAAGAAAGAACAGAAACGCAAAGCACAACTTTGAAAACTAAATGACATACGTGTCGCCTGTTCAATTATTATAAGAGGAAAACTGAAAAGTGATATAACACACTGTACAGCACAGGAACATGTTTTCATCAAAAGAACAGAAACGCAAAGCACAACTTTGTAAACTAATTCACATACGTGTCGCCTGTTCAATTATTGTAACAGGAAAACTGAAAAGTGATATATCACATTGTACAGCACAGGAACAAGTTTCAAATGAAAGAACAAAAAAGAAAATCACTAATTTGTAAACTAAATCACATGTGTGTCGCTCGCTTCATTAGGAATACAGGAAAACTGAAAAGTAATATATCTCACTGTACAGCACAAGAACAAGTTTCCAAAGAAAGAACAGAAAAGCAAAGCACTACTTTTAAACAGAATCACCTGTGTGTCGCTCACTCAATTAGGAATACAGGAAAACTGAAAAGTGTTATCTCGCACTGTACGGCACAGAAACAAGTTTCCATTGAAAGAACAGAAACGCAAAGCACAACTTTGTAAACTAATTCACATATGTGTCGCCTGTTCAATTATTAAAACAGGAAAACTGAAAAGTGATATAACCCTAACCCTAACCCTAGCCCTAAGGACCTAACCCTAACCCTAACCCCTAACCCTAACCCTAACCCTAACCCTAACCCTAACCCCTAACCCTAACCCTAACCCCTAACCCTAACTCTAACCATAACCCTAACCCAAACCCTAACCCTAACGCTAACCCTATCCCTTACCCAGGCCTAACCTAACCCTAACCCTAACCCTAACCCTGACCCTAACCCTAACTTGTTCCTAACAGGAACAAGTTTCCAACGAAAGAACGTAAATGAAAAGCACTACTTTGTAAACTGAATCACATGTGTGTCACTCGCTCAATTAGGAATACTGCAAAACCGAAAAGTGTTATCTCGCACTGTAAGGCACAGAAACTAGTTTCCATCGAAAGAACAGAAAAGCAAAGCACAACTTTGTAAACTAAATCACATACGTTTCGCCCGTTCAATTATTACAACAGGAAAACTGAAAAGTGATATATATCACACTGTACAGCACAGAAACAAGTTTCCAAGAACAGAAACCAAAAGCACTACTTTGTAAACTAAATCACATGTGTGTCGCTCGCTCAATTAGGAATACAGGGAAACCGAAAAGTGTTATCTCACACTGTATGGCACAGAAACAAGTTTCCAAAGAAAGTACAGAAACGAAAAGCACAACTTTGTAAACTAAATGACATACGTGTCGCCTGTTTAATTATTATAAGAGGAAAACTGAAAAGTGATATAACACATTGTACAGCACAGGAACATGTTTCAATCGAAAGAACAGAAACGCAAAGCACAACTTTGTAAACTAATTCACATACGTGTCGCCTATTCAATTAATATAACAGGAAAACTGAAAAGTGATATAACCCTAACACTAACCCCAACCCTAAGGCCCTAACCCTAACACTAACCCTAACCCCTAACCCTAACCCTAAACCTAACCCTAACCCTAACCCTAACCCCTAACCCTAACCCTAACCCTAACCCTAACGCTAACCCTATCCCTTACCCAGGCCTAACCTAACCCTAACCCTAACCCTACCCCTAAACCTAACCCTAACTTGTTCCTAACAGGAAAAAGTTTCCAACGAAAAAACGTAAATGAAAAGCACTACTTTGTAAACTGAATCACATGTGTGTCACTCGCTCAATTAGGAATACTGCAAAACCGAAAAGTGTTACCTCGCACTGTAAGGCACAGAAACTAGTTTCCATCGAAAGAACAGAAAAGCAAAGCACAACTTTGTAAAATAAATCACATACGTTTCGCCCGTTCAATTATTACAACAGGAAAACTGAAAAGTGATATATATCACACTGTACAGCACAGAAAAAAGTTTCCAAGAACAGAAACCAAAAGCACTACTTTGTAAACTAAATCACATGTGTGTCGCTCGCTCAATTAGGAATACAGGGAAACCGAAAAGTGTTATCTCACACTGTATGGCACAGAAACAAGTTTCCAAAGAAAGTACAGAAACGCAAAGCACAACTTTGTAAACTAAATGACATACGTGTCGCCTGTTTAATTATTATAAGAGGAAAACTGAAAAGTGATATAACACACTGTACAGCACAGGAACATGTTTCCATCGAAAGAACAGAAACGCAAAGCACAACTTTGTAAACTAATTCACATACTTGTCGCCTGTTCAATTATTATAACAGGAAAACTGAAAAGTCATATAACCCTAACACTAACCCTAACCCTAAGGCCCTAACCCTAACACTAACCCTAACCCCTAACCCTAACCCTAACCCTAACCCTAACCCTAACCCCTAACCCTAACCCAAACCCTAACCCTAATGCTAACCCTATCCCTTACCCAGCCCTAACCTAACCCTAACTCTAACCCTAACCCTAACCCTAACCCTAACCCTAACTTGTTCCTAACAGGAACAAGTTTCCTAACAGGAACAAGTTTCCAACGAAAGAATGTAAATGAAAAGCACTACTTTGTAAACTGAATCACATGTGTGTCACTCGCTCAATTAGGAATACAGGAAAACCGAAAAGTGTTATCTCGCACTGTAATGCACAGAAACTAGTTTCCATCGAAAGAACAGAAAAGCAAAGCACAACTTTGTAAACTAAATCACATACGTGTCGCCCATTCAATTATTACAACAGGAAAACTGAAAAGTGATATATCACACTGGACAGCACAGAAACAATTTTCCAAGAAGATCAGAAACCCAAAACACTACTTTGTAAACTAAATCACATGGGTGTCGCTCGCTCAATTAGGAATACAGGGAAACCGAAAAGTGTTATCTCACACTGTATGGCACAGAAACAAGTTTCCAAAGAAAGAACAGAAACGCAAAGCACAACTTTGAAAACTAAATGACATACGTGTCGCCTGTTCAATTATTATAAGAGGAAAACTGAAAAGTGATATAACACACTGTACAGCACAGGAACATGTTTTCATCAAAAGAACAGAAACGCAAAGCACAACTTTGTAAACTAATTCACATACGTGTCGCCTGTTCAATTATTGTAACAGGAAAACTGAAAAGTGATATATCACATTGTACAGCACAGGAACAAGTTTCAAATGAAAGAACAAAAAAGAAAATCACTAATTTGTAAACTAAATCACATGTGTGTCGCTCGCTTCATTAGGAATACAGGAAAACTGAAAAGTAATATATCTCACTGTACAGCACAAGAACAAGTTTCCAAAGAAAGAACAGAAAAGCAAAGCACTACTTTTAAACAGAATCACCTGTGTGTCGCTCACTCAATTAGGAATACAGGAAAACTGAAAAGTGTTATCTCGCACTGTACGGCACAGAAACAAGTTTCCATTGAAAGAACAGAAACGCAAAGCACAACTTTGTAAACTAATTCACATATGTGTCGCCTGTTCAATTATTAAAACAGGAAAACTGAAAAGTGATATAACCCTAACCCTAACCCTAGCCCTAAGGACCTAACCCTAACCCTAACCCCTAACCCTAACCCTAACCCTAACCCTAACCCTAACCCCTAACCCTAACCCTAACCCCTAACCCTAACTCTAACCATAACCCTAACCCAAACCCTAACCCTAACGCTAACCCTATCCCT